>NW_021627655.1:0-10890 GCF_004785775.1 Grammomys surdaster | reverse complement strand
CCAGCCAGGATTACAACTTGACCTCTGGACAAATTTCCTCCTGGTTTCTGTCATCTGTTTTACGGTTCACAGCCTTCATGAGCTACTTTTTTTTTTTTTAGTCATTTTTATATAATCATCAATGATCAGTGATATTTTATGTCAGGTTGAAGTACAAGCAGTTTTATGAAGAAAGTTATCCTAGTGGAAAAATGGTAAGGTAACAGGATAAGGACAATGTGTTAGCTTCCCAATACTATTACAAGATACCAGCGACAGCCAACTTAAGAAGAAAGATATTTTAGTCCAATCACAGGTTTTTTGTTTGTTTGTTTGTTTGTTTGTTTTTGCTTTTGCTTTTGTTTTTTTTTTTTTGGCATTTTATTGGCATATTGGCCAGATTGTGTTAGGACCTGTGACAAGGCAGAATATTCTGATAGGAGTGTGTGACAGAGGAAGCCTGTTCACCTCATGGCTGAGAAGTGAAAGAGAAAGCTGTAGAGATTAGGGTTCAATGCTTGCCTGCCAGGGTATGCCCTAAATCTTCCTTTCTAGGGAGTTCTTCCTATATTGCTACAGCCTGGAGCCCAGCCTTTTAATGTACAACCCTCTGCAGAACATTTTTCTAGAGCATGATCAAAGCCACAAGGAAGGATTAAGTGTGAACTTGTGTATGACTCCCGGGGAGCTCGGAGCATGATCAGTGTTTACTCATGTTACTTGCTCAGGGAACTTGGATTTGGAACTTCAGCACCAGTCATTGGCAATGACTCTCCCTGGGGGGATACAATCTCCTGTGTACCCTTGATCTGACTTTTCATAGTCATGGCAGATCTAGTAACCCTAGAAGGACAATTCTCTGGAGATGACTGTAGGCCTAGCTGTTCGCAGCAAAAGGAAGTTGGGAGCTCAGCATACAATCCTAGTAAAGGGGGTTGGAAGGAAGATGCTGCAGTGCTCATCCCTGAGTGGGCTAGGTGCTGATCTCTATGACTGGAAAGTTCAACAAGAATCATGTTTTTGAACCAAGGAGAGAGGGTTTTTCCACAAAGAGAAGGTCCTATTATGTGGAGAATAAACATAACAGACAAAACAATATCAATTCTATGTGGCTTCAATTGACTTGGCTTCATCATATTTGATCTTGAATACTTTGCTAAGTCAAAAGCACAAAAACATACACCTAAGGGGAGAAGCTTGCATTTACTGAGGATTTGCTATGAATGCTGTTTTTTGCTAAAAGCTTTACTGCAATATAATAACCAAAGTATAAATGACATATAATTTCATGCTATTTGTTAAGTTCAGATATACATATTCATATACATACATCCATACATACACACATACATCCATACATATACATGGATATATATATATAATCAATGAAGCCATCCCCTAGCTCAAGGAAATGCGCATACCCATCACCTCAAGAATTTCCCATGTCTTTTTTACAATACATTTTCAAGAAAATCTCCCATACTTACAGTTCCTGTAGAATAGCTTTCATTTTCTAGAATTTTGTATAAAATATATGCATTCTTTTTCGGCCTGGAACAATTACTTTGATACTAATCTGTACTGATTTGTAAACTAATACTCCATTCCTATCTATGACTCAACAGCTGTTTTTGTTGTTTCTTTGCTCGTTTGTTTGTTTTTTTAACGTAAGACATTCCCAGAGGCTCCTCAGAGAATGGGAAAGGTGTCTTGAAGGTAAGACTTCACCTGTTGAATGCTTCCATGTATAATAATGCAAATTCACTTGAAAAGAGAGTGCTCTAAAAGAAAGAGCCTTTCAGTAACAGGCTGGAAAATGATGCCTGAGAAAGCTCAGGTGCATACAGATAGGTCATTGTAGTTACGTTCCAAAAGGCCCAGGCTTCCTCTGCAGCTGGCTCAATAGCTTGATGTTGTCCTCGTGGTGCTGAGTTTGCAGGCATGCAGAACAAAACAGTGAAGGGCTCAGGGAGCCTTGTAGCATATGTCTAGTCTTGTGGCCTAGAAGGCATCAGAGACTAGGCAACACTCCTCAGAGTTAGATTCTTCCTATAGAGCTCCAAGGCGGGTTATGCATGAAAATGTGAAGATGAAGCCTAAGGCTCAGGTAAGGATAAACCAGGTACAGAGGACTTTTCCAAGGACAGTCGGAGGCCATGAAGTGGAGCCAGAACAAGAGGGGAGGGGCCATATGGGCTACACAAAACAAAGGAAGAAAGGTAGGGGTTACCAAAGTCCATGGTGACCATGTCATCACAAGCCCCAGATGCCAAACACAAGGCTAAGGTGTTGTGTTTGCCCTGCTGGCTTTCAGTCTTGCTTGGGTTCCATCTGGACCTACTGCTTTCACATTGCTCCCCTTGGAGATGAAGAGGTTTATTCTGTACCAGCGAATACTGCCTATCCCTCCACCCAACTCTCCGAGTGCAAAGCTCACAGTTGAGAACTTGCCTTGAGTCTGGACTTGGGCTTTGTTTTGTGTTTTGTTTTTGTCTTATCTTTTCAAGACATGGTCTTTCTGTATAGCCTCGGCTGTTCTGGAACTTGTTCTGTAGACCAGGCTGACCTTGAAATCACAGATCTGCCTGCCTATGATTCCCAAGTGTTGGGATTAAAGGCATGAGCCACCACTGCATGACCTTTTTGTTTGTTTGTTTTTAAACAGTATTGAAACTGTTAAGACTATAGAGAGTTTTGATACTGGACTAAATGTATTTTGCCTAATGAGATGGCAAGAGATGAAATATCATCATTTAAATGTAGGATGCACCTTAGAAGGTCATGTCTGAACACTTGCTTTCTATCCTAGTTAGGGATTTACTGCTATGAATAGATACCATGACCAAGGCAACTCTTATAAAGGACAACATTTAATTGGAACTGACTTACAGATTCAAAGGTTCAGTCTATTAACATCAAGGCAGGAACATGGCAGCATCCAGGCAGGCATGGTGCAGGAGGAACTGAGAGTACTACACCTTCATCTGAAGGCTGCTAGCAGAATACTGGCTCCCAGGCAGCTACGATGAGGGTCTTAAAGCCCACACCCACAGTGACACACTTGCGCCAACAAGACCACACCTATTCCAAAAAAGCCACACCCTCTAATAGTGCCACTCCCTGGACCGAGCATATATAAATCATCAGTCTTCCCATTTGGTGACTGATCTGGGAGGCCATTAAACCTGTAGGAAGTGGACCCTTAATGAGGAAGTGGCACTTCAGGTATTCCTTGAGGTCCATAGCTTGGCCCATCCTCCTGTTCAGTTTCTGCTTCCTGTTTCACCAAGATGTGATGACTGCCAGGGACACATTTCTGTTGCCATGGAGATATTTGCTACCATGCAGTCTCTTTGTGATGAGCTGTATCCTTTTAAACCATGAGCCAAAATAAGGCCTTCCTCTTTCAGGAAGTTTATCAGAACAATGAGGATGAACAAATAACTAATACAATACAACGAGTAATGCACCAGTAGCATCCTACTGGAAAATATGGCCCAATTTGTCTATCTGTTGCTGATCTCCAGCAACTTTATGTCATTTACACAAATAAATTGAATTGTTTCCACAATGCCATACAGTAGGTCTTATTATGCCTATTGTAGGTTCAAAAAGATGAATTAAGTTAGATGGGGTGGGTCCTGGATTGTAAGTTTTCTCCTTAACTAGCCTGTGCCATTCTCTGATGTCATAACCTTCATTAGCACAAGTGTGGTTGTGTTATTAATTGGTTGCTATCTACTCTAACGAGTACAATTTACACAATTAGAAAACATATCCTAATTTTTTTCAGTTAGAAGTCTTTCTTTTGGCATCGATACTTTCTTCCTGCCACAACTGGGGCATCACCTACTAACTTCTCACTTTCCTCCTTAAAATAAGTAAGACAAAATCATCGAATTGCGTGTTTCCTAGTAATTTTCTGGCTTTGAGACATTTTTACTCCACTGTAATAAATCGCTTGCCCATTTCTCTATTGAGCCAAATGACCAACAGCTTAAGAAATCAACCCAAATCTGTACCATATCAGAACAAAATCAGAATTAACACTAGATCAAAGCATTAGGAGTTCCAGAAGCTTCTAAGGTACAGAACTTTCTACCTAACTTCTTAGGAAGCTCCATTACGCATACTCTAGAACCTTACACTTCTAAACTGAGTTCAATTTATACTTAAAAAAAATCTTGTCCCTTCAATCTTGAATCAGATTCTTGAATCAAATCTGAATTACCAGCTCCAAGGTCTGAAGCCACTGAAGCAGGATGGTATTTATCCTCCCAAACTAATCAGCATAAAGTTACAAGGAAAGATCTCTAAGAAAATGGTCTGAAAGGTTTTATCTATATTACAAAAATCTCATGGAATAGAGAGGTCTGAGGAGACAGGAGCCAGGGGCAGGGTCCAGGGTCCAGCTCTGTCCAGCCTTGCTTGGGAGGATCCTGTTGGACTCTGCCTATTTCTCCTAAGAGTTTCTGCCTGTAAGTCAGCTTCTTGGAGTCAAATCCTGTCTGCCTAAGACATTGTCTCTGCCTGTGGGTGCAGACTTGGCCAGCATACAGAACAGGATGACATTGGTGGGAAGTCAGTGCTCCAAGATCCAGTAGCAGCAAGTGGCTGGATGACACTCCATTTGGTCCTTTGGTAGAATATGCACCCACACATATGCTTAAATACATTGTCTCATCCCAGGTTGTCTTCAAATTTACCGTGCAGCTAAGGATAACTCTGAATTTCTAATTCCCCTTGAATCTACTTCCTGAGTGCTGGGATCATAGGTGTGTACCACCATACCCGGTTTATGTAATGCTGGGATTCAAACCTAGAGCTATGTCTCCAGCATCTGGGAGAAATAATTCTGTGTCGTCTCTCATTCCATCCTTCCAACATTGCATCAGAAGCCTTGTCTTATGGGCCGCTTATAGGAAGATCCTAACCAAGATACTAATTTGACAAGTAGTAACAACCAACCCTGCTGTTTGTATATAGTGCATTAGATTTAATAATTCATATACGTTAACTTACTCAAGTCTCATAAGACATGTAGGAGTAGGTATGTTTGTTCCCATCGACTCAAGAAGAAATTGAAGCCTTTGAAAAGGCAAGACACTTATCCTATTCAGATTGGTGGTACATTAGAATGAACCTCAAACTTAAGCTTTATACATTTTCAGTTTCTTACCCAAACCCTCTTAGGTCCATGGGGTACAGAAGTAACATAAATTTACCAGGCAGTACTATTTTAAAGGGGTCTCATATAACCCAGACTGAACTTGAACTCACTGTGTAGCCAATGATGACCTTAGGTTTTGTTTTGTTTTGTTTTTTTGGGGGGTTTTTTGGCTTTTTTGTTTTTCGAGACAGGGTTTCTCTGTATAGCCCTGGCTGTCCTGGAACTCACTCTGTAGACCAGGCTGGCCTCGAACTCAGAAATCTGCCTGCCTCTGCCTCCCAAGTGCTGGGATTAAAGGCATGCACCACCACTGCCCAGCTGACCTTAGGTTTCTGATTCTCCTGCCTCCACCTTCTCAGTGGAATGCTGAAATGACAGACTTGAATTACACACTCAGTTCATGAGGTGCTAAGATTCAAATTCAGGGCTTTGTGTATTGTAGGCAAGCCTTCTGCCAACTCAGCTATCCCCAGGCCATTCATGTCCCTTTCTTACCTTGTTGACAATGTCCAGGGAAGAGAGATGTGTATATTGTAGCTATCATCCTAAACTAGCAAAACTGCCAGGGTTTGTTCTTTATTGGTTGTTATCCTCATGGAGCTCTGAAACACAGTTTAGAATTGGCATTAGTTGTCCCAGCTGTGTTTGCAAAAATAATAGCGAAATAATGTCCTATTTATGCTTGGGCAAGAGTAATATCTACCATTTACTCCAGCCTCATTGATGGCATGCTGATGAAATTACTAGAAGTGAACATTCTCATCTGTACCTCTCATTACTGGGGAAGGAAATTCAAGCAGTTCTCAATAGATTTTGTTTTTTAATATGATCTCTCACACACACACTTAACACACACACACACACACACACACACACACACACACACCATTTTCCTTGTTACTGGATATATGCAGTCTGTCTAGCCGAGTAGGTTACATTTCTTATTCTCTCGCTTTTATTCCTTTTCCATCCATATGCCAAAGAGGAGTCTTAATCACCGAAGGACCATTTGTATAATAAAAGTGATCTGTGGGGCTCCATCAGCATGCAGCATGAATAAACGACCAGCACCCTTTTAACGCATTGCTCCAGAAACGAGTTTCAATTTGCACAGAAGTTTCAATAAATTGTTCTGTGTCTCTGAAGACCCACAAATGCCTCGTGGGACACATCACAATGTATCCATTTAGAGAGAATTTTGTTTTTGAGTAATGTATTCTCTGCAATTTTCTCCTCTCTGTTAATACTTGATGACATTAAATAATACAATCATGCTGTTTCTCTTCTCCTTTTATAAACAATGCCCAGTGTGAATTTCAGTCTAAAGTTTTCGGAGGTTTTCAAAATTCAGCATCAACATATCAGTTGTGGATTCAAAGGCACGGTAAATGTGAGATCATACTATAGCTTTAGCTTATGTAGTTATTAATGTGCCCATTGTGCTGATAAGTAAACTGAGGTTTGGAGAGGGTCAATGCTTCTCTAAGGGTCAAAAACTCATTGCTGTGTTTAAATGGTATCCACAAGATTTGACTTTTATGCATTTCCAGTCACACCTATTTCAATTTGCCCTGCTGGGTTATCTCTGAAGGGTGGCAGAAGCACTTCATACTTTCCATTATGTGTTTGAGGATTTTTCACTCTACTTCCCTTGGAATAACAGGAATGCCAATTAACTGTGCTAGCTCAAGCAACAGTAAGCAGCTCAGTGACATTATGCTTTCTTATCTTGGTGATTGAGAAGAGCTTGGGAAAGCTTTGTGTGTGTGTGCTGATTCCCAATTCTAGATTTGTTGTGCTCTCTTATCATGGATGAAAGGCGTGCTCAACATGAATTAATTATTGTGGGCTGCAGAAATAAGCATTCTTTCCCTTCAATTATAATTGGATTTTTTTTCAGTTTAAGATTATCATAATGAGAGGGTGGTATCTAGAAAGCGTGTCATGTAGCTTTCCCCTCAAATAGAGACATTCCTGGTGGAGGGAGGAGAGTGCTTCATAGGATGCAGGGAGTTCAGGAAAAATATTCACAAGGCCTCACTTCATGGGAGTTGGGAATCTTGGCCTACATGTTGGACACGGAGGTTCAAGGATGCAGCTTTTCTGAGAAATCCTTGATACTAGGGTAGCCTTTTCAGTGATGCAGCTACCCATGAGTCGCCCATGTCCTGTAAGCACCCCCAAAAAACTCACTGGATCACTCAGTTAGACCTGGGTGAAAACATTTGCTTGCTCTGTGGTAAGTGGCCCATCTAGGGTGGACAGACATTTGCTCACGTCTCCTCAGGAAAAGTCACATGATGTCTCCACGTATGATGGTTATTAGTGTACCATTTCTGCAATTGTTTATAAATTTTTACACGCAAAAGGGCCAGAAGAGAGCCAAAGTATGTCTTTAGAACCCTTGTTGGATGTTTAACTCATAGGAGGCATAGTCTAAAGTATTACTTTGACTGCAGTTTGGTACAACCTTGAAAAAATAGCAAAGTACATTCCACATCTATTTTTTAGTTTTTAATCAAAGCCCTTTGGAAGCTAAAGCCACCAGGACAGGGGAAGGTACAGATTCAAGTTCTGCATTGTTTAACTTTACAAGCTTTCCCACTCTCAGCTGTCCCAAAACAGAGGATAAAAATCAATAACGTACAGATAGATGCTATGTGGAAACAAAGTATTTCAGATGGATATATTTCAAGGATATTGTCTTATTGTTTTATTGTCTTCATCACTGTGAAGAGATACTATGACTAAGGCAAGTCTTATAAAAGACACCCTTTAACTGGGGCTGACTTACAGTTCAGTCCATTATCATCATGGTGGAAAGCATGGCATCACACAGGCAGACTTGGTGCTGGAGAAGCCAAGAATTTTACATCTTGATTTGAAGGCAGCCAGGAGGGTCTCTTCCACACTGGGAAGAGCATGAGGCCCTGCAGACTTCAAAGACTGCCTATAGAGAGATACACTTCCTTCAACAATGCTATACCTGTTGGGAGCCAACTCCTAGCAGAAAGCAGCTATCATCTTTGCAGCCATCTCAGGCCATATACCCTGACAAGAGACTTGTTTTCAACAGCCCACAACAGCTGAGCACACTCTGATAAACATCTTGTTTTTCTCACATATCTTGTTCTGCTGTTTAGTGCCCCCAGCTGCAAGGTACACGTGATATCCACGCTACACGGCATGTGGCAAAGTGCCTTCAGCTGTGTTCCCCTGCTTGTCCACAAGGGCAAGGCATGTGGAAAAGCGTATAAATACCCAGGATTTCCTTTCAATAAAAAGAGACTTGATCAGAACCTTTGTTTTGTCTCCATTCTTCTCGTCTCTTGCCCTTCCATCCCCACTCTCTTGCTAGACCCTGACCCTCGGACCGGAGCAGCAGCTCGGGCTGGAACATAGTGGCCCCCAAACGTGGGGCAGAATGGGCCGTTACAATACCTATTTCAACAAGGCCACACCTTGTAATACTGCCACTTCCCATGGGCCAAAGATATTTAAACCACCACTGCTACCAAATTAATTTGGTTAACATTAGGTAGGATAAAGCCAAACCAGTTTCTTTATTATAGGATTTCTTGATGCCAGTAAACATTAATGAACAATGAGCAAGACCTAACCCTCTAATGTACTCCTCCTATAAAATCTCCTCTCTTTAGCTGTGATAAGAGGTAAACAAAGAGAAAACTCAGTAACCTGGGACTCCTTGTGGCTTGAACTAGACACATATCCCTTTTCCAACAAAACAGTTAGTAGTAACCTGAGACCTGCATCAAGCTGCAAGCACACACACACACACACACACACACACACACACCTCCACACCACAATTGATTATTTTGACCTAAAGTTCCATAGCAACTCTTAGTGGCTTCCCTTTTGGGACAAGACACGTCTTGAAACATATAAGTGTACTGGGGACAATGGGCTGATTCAGTGTGAACTGGTTTGAGGTGTATGTGCAGTAAGATAATCAGTGTCCTCTGAGTGAATCCTTATTTGGTGTTTGACACCTACTCACAGTTGAACAGACACGCAAGTGTATTTCGAGGAGGAGCACATGCAGTGAACAAATGCCGACAGAACCATGCTTGACAATCAAACAAGAAACTACTCCTGCCCTACCTCCTAGCAACCAACCTCTGCCACTTATGGACCTGAAGAAGAAAGTCCCAAATAGTAACCAGGTTCTCAGAGTCTGCAGCTGCTCCATGGTGTATCCACTCATTATTTTCATTTCACTTTTGAATAAATCTTTTGTCATACTGCATCTTCAGTTCTTTGGTTAAGATGCAAAGAACCTGGAAATACATAGTCCAGACAGAGGTTGCTAGCAATGGTGGTATGTACCCATCAATATCAGCACTTGGAAGGCAGGGGAGGCAGAGGAGGCAGAGGAGGCAGAGGAGGCAGAGGAGGCAGAGGAGGCAGAGGAGGAAGATGGTAGAGGAGGAAGAAGACAGAAGAGGTAGGGGCAGGAAGATTGCTGAAAACTTGAAGCTAGCCTGAGCCATACAGTGAGATCCTGTTTGACACAGTTAGCGTTAATTCTCAATGTGATGCAACATAGAATCAACTAGAAACAAGTTCTAGTTGGGTAACTGTCTTTATCAAGTTGGTCTGTGGCATGTCTGTGAGGGATTGTTTTAGTAGGGTTTGTGTAATTGATAAAGGAAGGCCAGGACCTGGACCTCTGTGGGCTTTCTGGTCTATAGGCAGGTACTCCTGTTTACTAAGCATGAGCTAGGGAGCCAGTGAGCCATGTTCCTCCAAGGTTTTGTCTCTAAGTTCATGCTTGAGTTCTGTTCCATCTTCCCTCAGTGATGGATAGCAATACTGAAGTGTAAACCAAACAAGTCCTTTTGTACCTAAGCTGCTTTTCATCTGAGTGTTTCATCACAGCCACAGAGAGGAAACTAGAACATTGTCCTTTAAAAAGCTATTTTTGGCCAGGCAGTAGTGGCATACGCCTTTAATGCCAGCACTTGGAAGACAGAGGCAGACAGATCTCTGTGAGTTCGAGGCCAGCTTGGTCTATAGAGTGAGTTTCCAGATAGCTACGGCTACACAGAGAAACCCTGTGGTGTGTGTGTGTGTGCGTGTGTGTGTTGGGGGGTGTTCTATTTATTTTATTTCATATGTCTGATTGCTTTGCCTGTGTGTATGTATATGCACATGTATCATGTGCATACCTGGTGTCCAGAGAAGTCAGAAGAGAGTATTGAGCCCCTGGAACTGGAGTCATAGACAATTGGTGATCAGCCATGTAGGTTCTAGGAACTAAACTTGGGTCCTCAGCAAGAGCAACAAGTGCTCTTAACCACTGAGCCTTTTCTCCAGCCACCTAGAGCAATGTCTGTTTTTTGGTTGTTATTTTCTTCTTCTTGAGAGAGGAAGGATGGAATCTATAAACCGGGCAAAATATGACTCCTGGAGCTTTTGTCCATTTCATTAAATCCAAATAACTAACAGCTTGTGAAGTATACCCAAATGTGCATATACATGTCTATCTACCTATGAATGTGTAAAACTGCCTTCTAAATGTTTATATTTATACCCATGCATTTGTGTTGGCCCCAATCTTGGTCAGAAAAGCTTTTTGTAGTGGGCAGTGGTTAATACAGATACTCATAACTGGCTAAACACTGAGAATTAAGTGATTATGTGTGTTCAGTGGGCATCTTCCCTCCAAGCCCTCCATGCCCTCCATGCCCTTCATGCCCTCCATGCCCTCTATCCTC
>NW_021627654.1:0-48948 GCF_004785775.1 Grammomys surdaster | reverse complement strand
TACCCAGGCATGTTTACTGTATGCAAAGATCTTTCCTTTGGAAGGGTAGAACTCTCTTATCTTGGGAGGTGCGTCATACCTGGCTGTCTCTATTCTATGCAATTGAGATAAATCTGGGAATTTAGTTGGAAATGGATGACATTCACATCACTAAAATACACCCCAAATCTGAAAAACAAAATATTTTATTTCTTAGTCTCAAAGATGCCTTTAAACCACAAACACATGAATCAATGTACAAGTATAAACAGTTACTAAACCAACTCATCTATTTTATTCACAATCACTTTGCATTTGAAAGCTCTCATTGTGTTTATTTTCTGTGAACTGAATTTGAGGCTTTGACTGGGAAGCCATAAATCCAATTTTTGATGAAATACAACTTTGCTGAGAGGCCAGATTGGAAAGGGACCCTGCTAATTTTTCTTCTTAGTGTGGATTTGATAAGTGACAAGCATTCTGCTTTCTCCTTTCAGGTCTAGCACAGCCCAGATTTCTTCCTTCTGAAAAGTTTTCTTTTTTTATGCTTAATTTTTGATGGACAAGGTCTTGCTAGGGACATCCAAATCAGCAGGTTTGCACAGGTCGCATCTGACATGTGCCTAAGGTGTGGGCAGATGAACCAGCTCTAAGACCAGGAGTGCAGCCACTTCTTCTCAGTCTCCCCAGACACTAGTTAGGCCTAATACACTCAGAAGGTTGCTTGTCTAATTTGAACTGCAAGAGACTTTGGCTGGAGGGTAGCTCTGTGTCCCCGTGATAAAAGAACACATAAAACAACCCAGTGCCTGATCACTCTCCCTGACTGTCAGTGAATCATGTCTAATAGCACCTCCATGCAGTTTGCGCCAATTTGCTTGCAATGGCATCCTTTTTCGTGGGCTTGCTGCTCAGCAGGCCCTGAAGCAATCTATGAATAACTTCCCAACAGATGCTGTTTATGAATTGAAGCAAATGGCTTCCCTGTTTCTCTTTTTTCTCACTTCAATAATTTTCAGTTACATTACGATGAATATTTATAGTCCTGTAGCAGTGCATAAAAATGGAGCCCGAGAAGACCTGGGTATTGTTTCATACGTGAGTGCTGTTCTAATGGGCTCTGGCTGACTGGTTTTAATAATGTTCTGTTGATGGACCGCAAAGAGGATGCAAATTGTAGATCAGTCATTTCCATTCACGGTTTTACCTGGATGGGCGGTGATAGAGTACTGGCTGCATCCTTCACACTCCTGGGATACCTCCTCTTGCCCGAATAACAGCCCGGAGCATGCCTATCTCTTTCAGTCCCTTTGGAGTAAATCTCACATACATGACTTCCACAAAGTCTCTGTCCTTAATAGAAAAGCCCATTAAGCTAGTTGACTACTCTCTACAGGTATTTCTATTAAAGATTCAAGTAACTGCTGCAGGGGAAGCCGTCGTCCACAGAATACAGCAATCCTCAGAATTGAAATGTAAGTCACAAAGAATATGTTGGTTTTGATTTCCAGGCCCTTTATGGCAAGGAATTGAGCTGCATTTTTGTCTAAAATGGTTTTTCAGATGTTTCATATTTCTATGCTCTTTTAAATGAGCAGGACTTATATGAGTCAGAAATGAGAGGACTTATATCTAGTTATTGCTCCTAAATTTTGTTTGAAGGGAACTGTTCTCTCTTCAGTGGCTTATGTTGCAAATAGCTGGTATACCTTCTCAGCATTTCCCATTTTACAATAATGAGTTCGTTAACTACCCTATATTTTCTAGACTATTGACTGTGTCATATTGACCCACATACAAATAATTGCCTGTTTGGCTATTTGCTTATAAATAAGAGTGTTGAAATGGTATGTAAATATGTACATGCATGCATAGTGAATATAGAGTGAAGCCTCCCAAAATATTTAAATTGTCCCATTTCCTACTTGTACGTTATGAAATACTCACCAACTACTCAAATAGAACTGTATTTATTATGCATGCAAGCCCACAATCTCTTTACCAACTATCATTTGTATGCTACACACAGAAGGTTGTGCTGTAACACAACGGTAAAAATAAAAAAGGCAGTTTGAAGAGAAGTATATTCCTAGCTTTAACTGCAGCAGAGGCAAAGAGTGATCTTCCTTCAATATGAGGAAGCATAACCCACAATCCTGAAATATTCAAGGCATTAATGAAAAGCCCCAAAATTTAATATTTGATCCAGAAAGGTTATTCTTAAAGAAACTGAGACATAGCAGAATGTCTCAGAACTGGAGTCAATGAGAAGATGTTTCTTCAGGCCTGAACCATAAGGCCTATGACTAGACTGTGGCCCTACATGCTGCCATGGTATTTCCTTTCTGTTTCTCATTACTTCAGTGCCTAGGCTCCAATCTGGACCTTGTGTATGCCAAGCAAGTACTCCAGCAGAGTCATATCCCGGTCCTCTGTTTGCTTTAAGTAATACTAACACACAACGAAAGCAGCAACCTTAATAAGGATCACGGAATGTTAATGTGAGCATTGTTCTCCCACTAGGGGACCACCAGTTAACAGAGATGTGACTGTAATTTTAGATGCTTGTATGCATATGTAGGATTTGTAGCTGCACACAGGGGCACTTTTCTTGATGTGTCATATTTTCAAATTCATTGTGGAAACTATTTAGATCCTTGTTTCCTTTGTGTCCCTGGTCTGCAACCCGTTGCTTTCCTTTTCTCTTCATTTCTCACCTTTTCTTCTATTTGTGTTTTATCACATTGTTCCTTCATCCTAGAGATCCTTGGACTTTCATTGTGTGTGTGTGTGTGTGTGTTTACAATACAACGGGGCTTTATGGGGAAAAATCACACTTTCTGATGTTCTTTGTATGGGAATGTGGGAGTTGGGAGGGCTGGGGCAGTGCTCAACATCAGGCTATGGACCACTTTTTAGGGCAGGGCTGTTGAAAAACCATGGCTTGACTATGAAAAATTGTGTGAGACTTGGGCATCAGGCAAACATTGCTTTAGAAAAAGTATCTGGATGTGAGAGCAAGGTGGAACTAGAGTCCAACTTTAAGCATACATTGGTAGCAACAAAGTTTCTAATAGAAAACAGGTGGTAACATCGGACCAGCAAGATTTCTCATTGGATAAATAAGCCCATCACTGTGCCTGATGACCTGAAAGGAGAGAATTGATTTTTTCCAGCTGTACTCTGACCTCCACACACATACACTATGGCATATGAACACACACACACACACACACACACACACACACACACTCACACAAAATAACTCGATGAAAATGTTATTAAAATTATTTAAGGAAAAACTTGGGAAGCATTAAGTCAGCACCAGGCTTCACAACAGGGATCAGGAGCACAAAGATGAGGGATAGCTCTATCTGAGTTTGGTTTCTGCTTTCCTGAGAGATAACTGACAGAAAAATTAGAGAAAAGACAATTGAAACTAGCTTAAAAAAAAACCTCAATATAATTATCTGCAAGAGAATATAGATAAAAGATAAACATATCTATTTGGGTTCCCTGAGGGACAAGCCTGACTGCATAGGGGTTGATGTCAAAAGTATCCCCTCTCCAGGAAAAAAACATTTGGATGGGTATGGCCCTCATGCCTCACTGGACAACGACAGGGGGACTGGAGTCATTACAAGGTCCCCTTCAAGTACTGGAGATCAGGCCTCTATCCCTGCCTTCACAAGATTAGAATTGCCACAGCCCTTCTATACTTAGAGAAGGGAGGAGATGTCAGGGGCAGCCCTGCTTATACACTGAAGGCCTAAATTCGGCCATAGGCCTAAAATCAGCAATAGGCCTGTCATACATGTATACCAACACCAAGTCTTGGGTCTCAGTGGAAAAACATTGAAACAGATGGCTATAAGCTAATGTAAACAGGCAGCTTTTGTGGAAGTTTACAAGCCTGAGTAGTCATAGACCTTGTAAATAGGTAGCCTTGGCAGACAATACCAACTTAGATAAGGTCAATCGAGTCATAGGCAGAGTCATAGTGACTTGTCCCCTGAACCTTCACCCAACTGATACCCGGTTCTGAAGATATCTGTATTCCCCCTGAACACCCACACTCCATTGTCATTCCTTTCCCCACATCTTGCCTTTCTGTGTTTGTAACCCCTGTGTGAATGAATTACGATTTGAGAAAAAATAAATTATTAAAAAAAAATCAAAGAAAAACACAAGGGAGGCATTCTATGTGGACAAAAGAAAACGTGTAAAGAGTGAGAGACTGGAAAATGATGTTATTTGACAAATTACAGATGAGTAATGAGTGCATGAATCAAAAATGAAACAACAGAAAAGCACAAAGAGAAGGACCATGTGCTTTGGGTCTGGGAAATAGCAAGGGCCATGAAGTTGTGAGTAGGGTTACAATTAAAGTTGGATCTGGTGAGATATCTCAGTGAGTAAAGGCATTTGTCTCTGAGCTCTGTAACCTGACCTTGAACCCTGGACAAAAGAGAGTAGAACCAATTGGGAGAGAACCAATTCCAGCAGGTTGTTCCTCTGACCCCCATTCGTGATTGCTATCTGCATCCACACACATACACATTAAATAAATAAATATATTTCTAAAAAAATAATAAAAATTGAAGTTGAAAAAGAAAAAAAGTAATTATCTACATCTTCTTTAAAAATTTGCTTATTTCATTTTATAAATCAAGAGGCAGGCCAAAGGGTGGCACATACTCTGAGGGCTTTGAATCTAGGTGTATATAATATTAAAAGCTATTTTATGGGCAAGAAGACTCTGTTTAATGTGTTACAAGAAGCCCCTAGCACAGGGTTGTCCAACCTTTTCACAATGCCATGATACTATCTACAAAGCTATTAGGCCCTATTCATGCCTATTCTGGGCACTTGCAGCCTACAGATCAGGCATATTTGCCCTGGAAGATGGAAGTAGGATGGAATCCTTGCTAGAACAGGATATCCAAAGGGGTTTCAAATTCTACATAGACAGGAGGCTTGGCATTTTCTCATCATTCTCCCCCTTCCATGAGAACAAAAGAGCAGCAAGATTTCACAGGTAAGGCAGAAATTGAGCCAGGGATTATGGAAATCATTTACATAGTACTCATATCTGTGGGTTCAATCCAAGTTCTAGAAACTCAAGCAATTATATCCCTTTTACTTTTATTAAATAATACCACCAAAGAAACAACTAGTAAATATAAGATCAAATTTGTGTCTCTAGATTTTATAGATACTTTGTAGAGATAATTCAAAGAAATTGATATTATTTTTCTCTGTAAAAATGTGCCTTGATACACTGTTATATTAAGTATATTCTTCTTTTATTATTGTATCCAAGGTGACTACATTACTGCTACATTCTTCACTTCTATCCTTTCTCAGCTTTTCTTATCTATCCTGTCATATTTCTCCCAATCATCCATTGGTCAATACATCTTCTTTTTGAAAAATAATATTTGCTGAGCAATGACTGACAGACAGTAGTTAGAGACCTTCTAGTAAATAAAATAGGATTTAAATTCATCCTAAGGGGTACTCACCCCTAAAAAGGTTTCTGGAAAAGTACAAAGCTTGTTGTGATCCCATGAGACAAATGCCAGAGTAAGTCAAGGTACGGATGTACAGCTGAGCCTGGGTTGGATGATTAGTAGTGGTACCAGGGTTTTAGATAGAGAGGTCCAAATGAATCCAAGGCTAGAACCAGCAGAAATTCAGAATGATGGCATTTAAAATTTCCATGCAGTGGGACCTGGAGTTATGAAGACTCAATGGGGGTGACCTTAGCTAAAGTGCCCAACAATGGGGAGAGAAAACTAGAAGAGTCCACCTCCATTAGATAGGCAGGGCCTCAAGTGGTGGGATGGGGTTACTAACTCACAGTCAAAATTTCTGACCCAGAACTTTTCCTGGCTGAAAGAACTACAGGGACAAACATGGAGAAGAGACTAAAGGAAAGATGGGCCAATGACCAGCCCAACTTGGGATCCATCTCAGGGCGGTGGGAGTACCAAGGCCTGACACTTTTACTGATGCTATGATGTGCTTACAGATAGGAGCCTAGCATGGCTGTCCTCTTGAGAGGCCCTACCAGCAGCTGACTAAGCCAGTTGCAGATACTTATACCCAACCATTAGACTTAAGTTGGGACCCCTGTGGTTGAATTAGGAAAAGGAGTGAAGAAGCTGAAAGGGAGGGTGACCCCATAGGAAAACCAGCAGTCTCAACTAAGCTGGACCCCAGGGAGCTCCCAGAGGCTTAGCCACCAACTAGGCAGCATCGTCTGATGCCCCCAGCACATATATAGCAGAGGATTGCCTGGGCTGGCCTGAGTGGGAGAAGAAGCACTTAATTCTTGAAAGACTTGAAGCCCCAGGGCAGAGGGAGGCCTGATGGGGTGGGAGAGAGCACCCTCTCAGAGGCAAGAGGGAGGTGGAATGGGATGAAGAATTGTGGGAATGGGAACTGAGACGGGGGATTTGGAGGGGAGCAACAGCTGGAATATAAAGAAATAAATAATAATAATCAAAAAAGGTTGTGCTAGATCCTCTGAGTCCATTACCCTGAGGGTAACAGGGAGTCAAGACTACTTTCAGAAAGACACTTTCACTTTGGAACAATGAGAACAGAGCATGGCAGACACACTGGAAAAGCCAGACCAAATCCAAAGGGCCCCGCTTGGGAAGCCAATGTGGTGCCTTGGTGAGGTGATAGTGGCCTAAACTGAGCGAGTCAAGAGAAAGCCTGAGACTGCAAAGCTGTTATGTTGCTTTCCTTTATGTTCCACTCAATGGTTTGTCAATATGGAAGAGATGCCTATAGCAGGAGGTCTGTACCTGCTCTTCACAAATCTCCCCAGAAAACGTTATTGTCCAGCTTTTTCATATTATGTTCTTGTTTATTTTACCTCTTTACTATGCAGATCTTCCATATATACTTTTATAAATTTCAGGAAAGTTGCTACAATCTTGAAGCTCTGTGTTAAAGTTATAGATTTAGATATTGGAAACACATGAGATTAAATCCTGCTCCTGTTTTCCAACATTTAAGGGCCTCAGGCAAGCTCCCTAACATGTACCTCAGATTTCTCACTTTTAAGATACAGATAACAATAACAACAAATAAAGGCAGTGTTGTCTACTATTTAGTGTTAAGACCAACAACTACTCTACCCCAGTTACCAACATAGTGCTTGATCTATCACAACTACAGAAAGGTCTAGACTTTATACAAACACCTCCAGAGGTCCGAAACTTTATGTAGAAAAGTGGCATATTGGTTTGTGTTCTTTATTTGTCATAAATATAAAAATCTAACATTCTGAGGGAATATAAAGCAATTATGTTATTAGGAAAAAATAATTAGACTTTGTAAAAGATTAATGCTATCTGGCAGCTATAGATCTTAAATTATTTTAGATTGCATATAAACCTTATATTATTTTCTCATACAATTCAAGAGCAAGAGGTTAGATATATTTAAAAAAGGATTGTTGTTCCAGTCATCCTAAAAGCATGCATTTTTAAAAAGTATATTTTAAACAACACAGAAAGTAACTAATAGTAATTTCTCACGGAAATTACTTTTTTTGTCCCTGGACAAAGAGTTCAGAACCAATCAAAAACGAATCAATATAAACTCTAATGTAAACCATAATTAAGGTTGACAAATAGGTTCTTGAATGGTGTTAAATAATGCATTTATAAAAATAGAAATCAAAAGTCACACAAGCCAAGGCATCAGTTTCTGAGAGATGCCTGGTGGAGACATTCTTGCTATTCACTACAAACTTTCATGGACATCTGTAAGTGACCCCCAAACCTTATGGTGATATTGTAAAGGTACCCTGGGCTCCCTCATGGAGATGATTCATTGTAGCCATCTCTTGATGTGAGCTTAGGTGCTGGGTGGATAGAGTCACTAGGTTCTGAAATATCCCTGCAGGATGCATGGACAGTTCTGAGATCCCTGGTACAAATGGATCTCAGAACTTGGAGGCCTGAGGGGTGTGTCTTTGACATTATCAATGGCCTTGAAGTCACTATCTTAAGAATTCAAACAGAGTAGTGACGTAACTACTGTCTACTCAGAGCAACACATGTAGAGGGAGACATCCCAGTGGTAAAATCAGGGGATGATTTAGAACTAAGTAAATTTAAAACTGATTCATGTCTAACAGGAAGGCAGCACTGTTGGCAAGCAAATAGCAGTTAGCTACATGCCTTCTGGGGGGACGCTTCTCCCATCCGCATAATATACAATATAAAACTGAAAGCAATACACACCATATTCACATGTTATGAAACTGTCATGAAGATCAATTTGTTTATAAAGGGGCTGAACATTTGGAAGAAAGGTATACATTTATTATATCTTTGTGTCGGGCCATTTATATTTAAATAGGAACCATGCACTCAAAGTAAAATAATCCCTGTAAGCACTCGGCATTTCTAATGAGTTATTTAATGTTTTATGTTTGTGATCTGCTCCGTGATCAATAAAATACAGATAAAAAGCATTCTACAAAGCTGTAGCTTATGTTATGAAATAATACAAATTTAGGTTGATGACTATAGTTCATATTAAAGCAAATCTCTCTAAGGAGTTACCAGCTGTTGATTTTATATTTTTCTGTTTGAAGGAAGTTTTCAAAGGGATCTTCATATCTAATAGATCTCCACAGAGATCATTGTCTTTAAAATTCAGACTGAATCCTATTTGCAAAGCTTACTTAGAATTGGTCTCTAGAAATGATTTCTAGGCTCAACCAGAATTAGTTGTTTGTTTTCAGTAGTTACATGCTGGGGGACCCAGGAAACATGAATTAGACCTTCTGAACACAAAGGGTAGCTCTACTCAAATCAAGAGCCAGTTGGCAATATCTATCTCATCTGGAACTAGAATGGAAATATCTGCACTTGTCTGCCACATGGAGCCTTAAGTTGGAAGACCCCCTCTCTGCATTAGTTCTTCATATTCAGCCAGCCTTCAGGTTAAGACTGCCTTGTGTTTGCACTGCCTAGGTGGTCATGGGTCTTGTTAAAGTGCGTGGTTAAATTGTAGACTGTCTCATGTATACTGGCACACTTTTCATGAACAAGCCAGACCTATTGGGGAACATTGACAGCTAAGATTCATTGACTTTTTCACTGTCTTGACAATGAACGTTTGCTTCCTAAGGTAATGAACAGTTTCTCTGGAATCTACTCGATTTCCAGCTCTGCTTAAAGTAATAAGAGCCACTGACGGGCATCTTTTAGGAACAGAACACAGTGTATAACCAGTTTCAATATCCCATCTCACTTCTGCTGGAAGCCTCCAGCACAGGCCTATATAATATTCTTCCTTTTTAGAGAGAATTTAACCCACAGCTCAGGATGGTTAAGTGGCTTGCTCAAGACATAAAATCCAATATAAAATCTAAGTCCTTCACTATAACTGATGGTTTCTACCTGCCAATCATACATATGTGATGCTTGTGGGTACACACTCATCACCTCTATAATGAGAGGTTAGCAGCAAATTACTTTTGGAGCTGCTTACAACAACACAAGGTCTCAGTCCCATTATTTCAGTATTTCTCTATGGAATATGATTCAGTATAACAGGTGTCTTTTTGACTTTATCTCTACCTAACATCCTTAGTTTATAAATTACTAAGCATTTTAAGGAGACCTATGAAGAAGGAGAGAGTTTACCTTGGCTTTCTCCTGGTACAATCCTGGGAGACAGCATTATCAAATGCTTCTGATGAGCTAGTTCCCTTTACAGAGGTCAAATAAAAAGTTCTTTCCCAAAAGCAAGTGTGCTGGGGAGATAGTAAGTTAAGTGCTTGCCTTCCAAGCATGAGGACCTGAGTGTGTCACCTAGAGGCCATATCAAAAAGTTGGTGTCCTGGCATGTGCTTATAATCCCAGTGCTGGAGGGACATAGGCAGGAGGATCCTGGCCACCCAACCTATGTGTTTGGCAAGTTCTATACTGGGAATGTTGTTTCAAACCCAAAATCGAATGTTAAACAATAAAAAACTGTAGATGGCACTCATGTGGAGGGAAACCTCTGGCCTCTGGCCGCCATATGCAGGGGCACATGTATGCATGTATACACGCACACACACACATGCATGCACGCACGTGTGTGCCATTTAACAGAGACAGATTTATTAACTGCAAGGTTCTGAATGCTTTTATTTTATTCCAAGAATTATCAGGACAGAATTTTCTGTCTTGGTTTTAAAATTATCTACAGTGCCAGATCTTCAGTGATCAGAAACAATCAATGGAAAAATCACTTTTACAAGAGACCTGTTGCATCTGTAGGACAACCCCCAGGAGGATACCAAGCAGAGCCCTTCCTTAACTCAATTAAGAACACCACAAGTGATAACTCCATTTCCCTGTGTTTTCTCCCAGCGTGAGATGACTCAGCCAGAAATAGCAAGATAATATCGCAGATGTTCCTTTGCTCGCATAGCTGGTTATTGCTTATCTCGATGATATTTTAATACAAACACACAACTGTTCACCCTGTTTTATGGCTGTCAGGATTTTGCTTCATATTTAACAAATGGAAGTTTATGAGCAAAGTATCATTGACTCGGATTTACTTTCCCTCTCATTATGTTACATGGAGAAGCTAAATGCTCTAGAGGGTATTATTGGCTGCATCTGCACTGATAGTCTGTAGGATTCAAGCTGCCCATCCAGATTCTCCCCTGGTACCACCAAAGGATCAAATTGCTTTCTAGAATCCCAAGCAAATGACAATGAAGTATGATTACTCTCACCCTCTTCTTGGGTATAGTATAAAATAGTAAATAATTCCCTGGGTCATTTGTCATCTTCAAATGAGTTTTTTCGCTACTGACCTGGCTTAAGGGGCTCAGCAAAGTAGTACGGATATATGGCTTTGAGGTTTTTGACCCTGATGTGTGGGTTCACTTAAGCTCTGTGACCTTAGAGTAGTCCCTTACAATTGTGTGTGTGTGTGTCTCACAGGTCAATGTCAAATGTCTTCTTCAATTCTTAGTCACTCTCTGCTACTTTACCTTTTTTTTTTTTTTTTTTTTTCTGAGACAGGGTCTCTATTTGAATCTGGTGCTCACTGATCCAGCCAGACTTCTAGTCTAGCAGTGAATTCCAGGGATCTGCTTGTCTCCCTGCCCTCACTGCTACACTACAGACAACTACTGCCTTATTTGTCTTTTTACAAAGGAAACCATGCTTGCACAGCAAGCGCCTTACTGACTGAGCCAGCCCAGCCCCTTCCATTTCACCCCTCTGTCCTTCAGCTTGGGCTTGAGCAGTCACACATCAGTCATACTGATGCTGTGCTTTGTTCACTGATACGAGCCACACACGATGACTTGGAGACACCTGGGGAATTATCCTGAGTGGCATCAAGCTCGATGCTGCAGTTGTTAGTTCCGAAAACTATTCTGAGGGGACAACAAGCACTTTGAAAAGGAGCCTGGAGGCTGGAACACAAGCTTCTTTCCAAGGTGTCCACTGTGATTCTCAATCCAAACTGTCTTATCCAGAGTTGAGGAGCTTCATAGAGATTTATTGAGGTTGATGAATATGTATGTACACATACAAACGTAATTCACATAATTATATGTATGTGGATATATATATATATATATATATATATATATATATATATATACACACAGACATAGACATTTACATGTATACATATGATATAAATATATTTATTATATGTATACACACATGTATTTTCAGCTATGAACTAGGGAAGGGAGAGAGAGACAGGAAGAGCAGGAAAAAGCACCAAAGCCAATATATACATATGTGTACATATATATGTGTGTGTATATGTGTATATATATACATACATACATATATATCCACAGGTATATGTACACATATGTAGTATATACATATATGCAGACACATATACATGTATATATACACATACATACAATATATACATATGTATATATATAAAAATATAATATATGTGTTTATATATGTTTGTATATGTATGTACAAATATAGATACTTACATGTATACATGTAAGTATATATGTATTCCTGACTGAATCCCTTAGAATCTGTTCCAAATCAAACCCTTTATGTGACCTTCTGGCCCTAGCAGGCAGTCACAAACAGGCTATGCCCAGCAGTTGTCCTATGGATGCTGTTCTCCCTAAGCCCAAGCAGTCTAACGAGTGGGTTTCAGTTTTCTGATGTGTGTTACAGTTAAGGACTCATACTAACCTGAGACCATCAAACCCACAGGTGCCGCCCCTTGCAGGCTTCCTCATCAGCAGAGCTGATTTCTGGGTGCTGTCTCTGAATCTTCCTTTCTGGATTGTACTGGGGAATTGTCTCTGCTTGGCTTTGGCTTTTTCCTGTTCTCCCCTACTCTCTGCTTCCCTGGTCCATGGGTCATAATGAGGCATGAACATTATCGTGTTTATGGCTCATGACAGAGTTATTGTTTTCCCGCGTCTACACACTCCCACCTGACCCTGATCCAACACTGACCTGTGAATGAAAAACTGGGAAAGTTGACACTTTGCTCTTTGCCCCTTCTTGTCTTCATCATATTAAGTGTGTAAAGGTTTGTTGATTATTGTTGGGTTACATTGATATATGATGGCTTAGCCACTGCCCCACTGTATTTCTTGTTCCCTATGCTTTAGTAATAAGAATAGAGGCAATCCGCCGGGCGATGTTGGCGCACGCCTTTAATCCCAGCACTTGGGAGGCAGAGGCAGGTGGATTTCTGTGTTTGAGGCCAGTCTGGTCTACAGAGTGAGTTCCAGGACAGCCAGGGCTACACAGAGAAACCCTGTCTCGAAAACAAACAAACAAACAAACAAACAAACAAAAGAATAGAGGCAATCCTATGCTAGACCGTTTTAAATGCTTTGCAAAAAGTATCTGATTAACAGCATTCTAAGGTAGGCACCATGCCTAGTCTCACTTTGTAACTGGATACCTAAAACAGAAGGATAAATATCTTGTTTAATATTTCACAGAGAAGTGGGGAAATGAAGATTCAAAACCCAAGTAACGGAGGCCCTGAACCTGCGCTCCCTCTCGGCAGGCAGCTCGGCTTCTTTGCTTTCCTTGAGTGACCTGGCCTCCTCTGCCTGTGACTTCTGACATAGCCCTGTGCATCACGTGCCTGTGCACTAAAATTCACCATCACCATTTCCGTTTTCAGCCCTTTGCATATCGGCCTCTTATCTAAATTTGCACCGCTGTCTAGTTCACCAGTCATATTCCAGATCAAAGATCATTTTCTTTCAAGATGTTCTTTTGCATGCCTGCATGGACCTATAGTATGTATGCACTCATCTGAGTAGAGGCCAGAGAGTATGTTCATCAATTGCTATCCACCTATTTATTTATTTATTTATTTATTTATTTATTTATTTATTTATCTGATGTAGGGTCTCCCATCAAACCTTAAGCTCACCAACTGCCAAGGCTGGCTGGCTAGTAAATACCAGAGAGCCCCTGTGTCGACCTATCAAGTGCTTTCCATGTACTTGGCTACACTAACATTGTCTGTGGGCCCTGGGAATTGAAACTCAGATCCTCATGCTTGTGTGGGAAGCACCTTAACCACCAAGCCATGTCCCAGCACCCTCAATGAAGCAGTCCTTGACGCTCTCTGTACTCATTCTTTCAAGGCACTCCATAGCTGTCCTTTCAGCAGCACAGTTGCAATCCAGCCACTATGAATCAAATATTTCTCCCTTCTAATCCCAAGTTCAATTCAGACAAAGTTCATGGCTGTCTATCATCATTGTATCTCTCTTGAATATTCATCCCCCTAAGCTTTTAATTCTTTGCATAACCTTTCTAACTGAGAGATACAGACAGTATGTATCTTACAGGGATTTTGTGTTAAGAGATATAGTGTGTCTATCAGCATGGGCCACCAGATTCCATATATGGTGCTCAAGAAATAATAAGAATTGGGTGTGTCGTGTATATTTGTGTTTGTGTGTAAATGTGTGTATGCCTGTGCATTTAGACATAGGAGGTTAAAGTCTGATGTCTTCCTCAGCCCTCTACTTTATTTTTTGAGACAGTGTATCTCACTGAATCTGGAGCTCACTGATTTGGTTACATTATTCCAAGATCTTTGGATCAAGGACACTTATATCTCTGCCTGCCTGGCACTAGGATTACAGCTGCATGCTACCATGCGTAGATTTTTATGTGGATGCTGGGGCTGTAAATTCAAGTCCTCATGCTTATATCACATGCTCTTTACTGACCAAACCTTCCCCCTAACCTCCTGTTACAATAAACCTTATTAGATACACTAGCAAAAGTATAATACTGCTTTCTGCAACCTGTGCAAGCCATTACAAATTCTGGGCCTTTGGGGCCATGTGACTTGGTTGGGCAAATGAAAAGGCAAAAAGAAGTGACAAATATTACCATCAAGTAGAATCTTCTGTGGCATTGGCTGACTCTGCAGCACTTCCTTCCCCTCTGCTACGAGGCCAACCAAGTCCCAAACACGAACTGCTGCTGCCTTAGAGAAGAAGTGAACAAGAGTGACGTACAGTTCAGCTTTTAGCTGCAGGACAAAGATGTAAAATGTAACTGAAAAATGAAACTTTGTGGTGAGTTAGTGAGATATTAGGATTTAAAAATAATATCATAAAATTATACCAAGCTAATTGACACAGAAACTAAATGATGGGTATGCAGTGACTCATTTTTATCCCCCTTTCATTCTTGAAAGAGTCATTTTTTTTTTAGAAAATAATGTTTTTATTCATTCTTTGAGAGTTTCATACAACATATTTTTATTTTATTCACTTCCCCCAAACTCTCTCAATCCCACTGTATTCAATTTGTACTGGCTAAATACTGTTGGATGTACAGACTACCCTGTGGTATGGTCAACCTACTGGTGGCCACACCATTCATGAAAATAGACTCTCCCTATACTAGCAGCTATCAAATAGATGAGCTTGATGCCTGTCTCCCTTTCTCCATACTAGGCTTTTGTCTGGCTGGAGCTACATAGGTCTTGTGCATGCATAGGTCTTGTGCATGTCAATTGCTGTGAGTTCATACGTGCATCTATCCGGTTGTGTCTGGCAAACACTGTTTCCCTGAAGCCATCTATCATCTCTGGCTCTTGCAATCTTTCTGCATCCTCAGCTTGAAAGATTTCCTGAGCCCTGATGAGAGGAATGTGATACATAAATATTTGTGTATGTATGTATATAAATATAAATAAATATATATATATCACACACACGTTCAGACCCGCTTCAAGTAGAGACATAAGTCATATATAAGGGTGTCTGCTTCTTCTCACTCCTCTATATAGCCTGGCCCAGGCTGGCTTTCTGAAGTCCAAAGTCTTTCACTTAGGAAAAGACCTCATTCTACTAGCTGAGCCCTCTAGAGGATGCCAGAAACACAATGCAGAATCCTTCATTGATAATTCTTGGCAGTTCTCAAGTACCTTTCTTTCCATGTTGGGTTCTGACCCTGTGGCTGAATATAAGTGATGGCTCCCTTCAACTGGGCCATATTCAAGTTTCTTATCCTTGGGAGATACACACACACACACACACACACACACACACACACACACACACAGAGGCAAAGCTCCAACATACATATGAGTATGAGTATATACTTATGAAAAATTTACAGTTTTTTAAGACAAGTACTCCTCACTCTTGTAAGGTTTGTTCCACTGTAACACCTTTTGTTATTAATAGGAGTACAAGGCTCAGAACAGTTAAATCTATTGATTTTTGGCCAAACAACTAGCTAATGACATAGCCAGAACTGAGACCACATGTTTGGAGATAGGATGTTCCTAATCACCACATTTCCCTAGGTCATATGTATTAGTGCACACATTTGCAGACCTAAGTAGAAACACAAACATTCTCGAAATGCCAAGAGGAATATAGATTAAACATCTGTTCAGTGTCATCAATGGGAACACAAGAGAATGGACTGTGTTGAGAATCTTTCCAGAGTTCAAGCTCTGCTATTTAACTTTGTTCTTACTCCACAGTGAAATTTTCTAGTCAAGGAAAGCTTGCTTATTGCCATCTCTTTCTTCCTGCCCTCAGGAGAGTGTGGAAATGCCCTGATTACAACCCACAAAAGCATTCCTTCCCAGGTTTCTCTGGGAGGTATCTTTTAGTGTTTCCTTTCCTTTCCTGTTTTAAGTAGGACTCCATAGTGGCCACAGTCAATTCCAAGACTAAAATTTGATGCATGTCTCAGTGTTAAGAGCCAGCCCCCAACTTTTCCGAATTCTTTGTGATAATCCATACAAAAATTTGTGGTTTTGTTCTGATAAAAGTGTCCAAATGAACATAAACACAGTTTAAGTTATTTAGGAGGCAAACAGGAAAGCTGAGCAGAAGTCAAAATTACAGAGCTGTTGGCAGCAAAGAGCTTTGAGTATGTCAGACCCGGCTCGAGTCTTTAAGCCATCTCTGTATGTGTATAAAGCCGGTTGCTATCGTCTCTGCAATTACATTCTTAAAATTTACATTGTTTTATTTTTAAACTGAGGATGACTATCCTATCTCATAGAGTCACAGGGAAAATACATTTAATAATGTCCAAAACTAGTATGTAATAAGTTAATAAAATATTATCTATAATTACTTATAGAGATTGAATCTGCACACTAAGATACTGGCTACTTACCCACTGACCCTTTCCCTATGAACTTTTCATAGGTTGATGAGACTGCGAGTGTGACACTTGGAGACTGGCTATTTTTGCCACTGATTCATACTATCTAGAAAGCTGCATAGACCTAGTGAGACTTCATAAGCAAGGCATAGACAAATGGCTATCCCAAGGAGAAACTGCCTTAGCATAACAAGGAATCTAGGTAAAGCCAGGCAATAAAACAGAGCAAAACAAATAGATTCCATAAATGTAAAGTGAAAAGCAAACCACTCCTGCAATTATAGTACTCCTATGATTTATGCCTTTAATTTGTCTAAATCAGTGACCCATGGAGTATTGGCATAAAAATTTCAAATTCAGCAGAAGCCTAAACCACTGTAAGGAAACACTGCATTTTTATTAGTTATCCTTCTTCCATTGACTTCTCAGAAACAAAATGAATCCTTCCCCGAGCGAAGCAAAATGAAGTATTGTACTTACTGAGATATTATTGATCCCTGAGTCTTAGCATCCAATACGTCACAGACTCATAGAAGCACTCCTTGCCTGAGACATCGACAAATCAGAATTACATTCATGAAACCTTTGCTTCTGTGGAACGTTATCCCCAGGTTTCAGCCTGGATTATTTGATGAGACGAAACTAAAATAGACTGTAGCAACTTTGGGTACAACACAAAAGTAAGGAAAGGTACAGAAATCTTTTAGAGAGAGAGCTAGAGATAGCTCATAGATTCCCCAGATGAGGTGAGTGTGCATACTTGAGAAAGCTCTGTAAATGGATTCAAGCCCCAGGGTCCAGGAGGCACCAACCATGAGATGCAAGAAAATTTCAAAAGTAGATTCTCATCTTGGATTACTTCCATTGATATTTGCATGACTGAGGGAAACTTCTGACTAGCCTTTGAGATAGAGAGGGCTAGTAAACAGAGAGTGTCCCCCACATGGGAGACCCCTGCCAACTTCCAGAAATGATTCAAATCTTGTGAAGCAAGATTTTTATTTTAGTTCAGTGAGACCCTTCTTGGACTTTTGTCCTACAGAGCTGTGAGACAGTAAATTTGTGTTGCTTTAAGCTACTTCTGTGCTTGTGTGAATGGTTTATAAAAGCAACAGAAAGTCAGAATAGCCATTTTGGAAGTCACATCTTATAACACATTGTGTATTGTGTTAGACATGAGACAGATGAGTAACAGCATCATAGGCTAACCACAGTTGCACAAAGATAAACCAAACCTCTGACACAAACTATGCTCAGAGATAGATGGTTCTGCCAAGCTTTATGGCTAACTACCTCTGGGTTTGATGTATACATAAGGTTGAAAAGAAGGATGAGGAAAGGTGTCAGTGATATATATTCTCATATTCATGCCCCCCTCACATAGGGCAGGGAAGAGCTGTGCATCCTTCCTGAACCCAAGAGAATCCAATACAAGGCGAACACTAGAGACGGACATCTGTACCTTTTGAGATTAGCTCATAGAGGTAAAGTAAAGAAAGAGTATATCTGTTTTCACAGAGATAGTGTGAGTCTCTATCAGAGGAAACTTCTTGATGGAGTGGAATGATCCAGAAAGGGCTAGAAGACCAGAAATGTCAAGGATAAGGAATTTGAATATGGCCCAATTGAAAAGAGCCATCACTTATATTCAGCCACAGGGTCAGAACCCAACATGGAAAGAAAGGGTACTTTAGAACTGCCAAGAATGATCAATGAAGGATTCTGCATTGTGCTTCTGACATCCTCTAGAGGGCTCAGCTAGTAGAATGAGGTCTTCTCCTAAGTGAAAGATTTTGGGCTTCAGAAAGCCAGCCTGGGCCAGGCTATATAGAGGGGTGAGGAGAAGCAGACACCCTTATGTATGACTTATGTCTCTACTTGAAGTGGGTCTGAACTGAGCAGAAAGAGAACCCTAATGTTTGGACCATTACATTATGTACTTAATATTAGACTTTATTGTAGTGAGGCTTTTCGTGTGACTGGGAAGGAAATATAGAAATTGCAGGACTTGTCCAACATTTCAGAACTGTAATCTGTTGACAGATAGTGGCAGATGGAGGATGAAGCCTGTCAAATTTGTCTTATGAATGTGCTTGTCAAGTCTAACATTTTCTCCTATATTAGTTACCAGAACAACAAAGTGATTTGAAGATATAGGAAACAAAAACTAGTCCTAAAACAATGACATTGAAGAAATAACAGAGTCCGTGGCAGTAGTAAGTGATCAGCATTTAAATGTTAACTATTAACCTAGAGATGACCAGGTATAATCACGCTGAATCCAGATAAGAATAAACCAAGGTGAATGATAGTGAGGAGATAGGACAAAGTAAAGTGTAAGCTAGGATAAGAAAAAGTCATCTATGAGATGAGTTTTCCACCCAAAGGTTTTAAAAAATAGTGTACTCAGCCAAGGAACACTGAAGAACTTTACTGAAGTGAAGAGAGAAATACATCTGCATATCAATAAGAGCACATGGAGATTGTGGCTTCTAAGAATACCTCATCTCTCAGGTCTCCAAGAAGAAGAAAATGTGCTGGCTTCAGATGGCCCCAACTGCACCCCAGAATGTCTATATTAGTTATAGTTCTTAAAATGATAAAGTACCTGACAAAGGCAACTTAAGGGAGGAAAGATTTAATTTGGTTGATAGTTTCAAAAGATTCAGCTCACCATGATGGTGAAGGCATGGTAGAATGACCAATGGTGGGGCTAAATCTTGGCCAATCAGAAAGCAAGGACACAAGACCAGAGCTAGAGGTGAGCCCCATATAAACTTATCTATAAAAACTAAAATGTGGGATCCATATGTGAGAAAAAAACAAAAACAAAAATATATTGTTTCCAAGTGTGGCCTATTTCACTTAACATAATGATGTCCTGTTCTATTTTTCTATTGGTTTAACAAATAAGCCTTTAAAATTTTACTTTATTTTTGAGAATCCCATATATGTATACAGTGAAATATGGTAATGCCTACCGCATTCTTTCCAAACCCCTATATCTTCTTGACAACCCCCTCATATCTTTATGTCACCCTCCTCTTTGATAACTTATTAAGTCCTGTAACTGCTTCTCATATATGCATAGGTTTGTGGCTACCCAGTGGAACATGGGAAACCTACCAGTGGCCATAAACTCAGAAAACAATAATTCTCCCTGCTTCAGAAATTACTCATTGCCAAGTGGGTGTGGCTGGAGATCACCTATGCTGGGATCTTGGCTGTCTTAGTCCTATGTAGGTCATGTGTAAGTAACCATAGCAGCTCTGAGTTCATTGATGTGATAGCCCTATCATATCCAGAGGACAGTATTCTGTGGTCGCTTTTCTCTATCCTCCGGCTCTTATATTCTTTGTCTTCCCTTCCTCAGTGTTTCCTGAGGCTGTGTGTTGTGTATGTGGGGTTAATATAGATGTCTTGCTTAAGGTTGAACACTGAATCTCCATTTCTTAGTACTTTGGCCAATTATGTTTCTCAGTATTGACTGTTGTCCACTGCAAAAAGAAGCTTTTCTGATGGGCTTGAGAACAGGCCAGGTCCATTAACATGAGGAGATGGGCAACAGATATTCCATTTGGGGCATGGCAGCCTCTGCCTCACAGACTGAGCCTTCAAAACACATCAAGGAATGGTTGTGCCCTTGAGGAGCCCCATCAATCAGAGGCACACAAAGAGACAAATGTTTCTGGTATGATTTTTTATTGCTGCCACCATGACTTCCCTGCCATTGCTCAAAAGTATTAGGTTCTTCACTGTACCAAGGAATGATTTAGTCAGGAAGCTGGAAGTGTCAGGCAGACATGCTGATGCAGGAACACATATGGCATTCTCATTAGTCAGAGGCTAAGGGCCAGTGCATTCAAGCAGAAGGCTGAGAGGGTTGGTACATAATTGGGAGAAGAGTTGGAAGAGCAATCCCAGGCACAACTCAAAGAGTGACTTAGCCCATCGGCCCCTGGAGAGTCTTGGAAGAAAAGTAACTGCACAGGAGGAGGACTGACTGGTGGTGCCAGCTGGTGAAACATATTTTATACAGAATGTTACCTGTTGCTTTCTGCAGCAATGTCTGCAACACTTTTTAAAAATAGAATAGTAGCAGAAGTCATCCTATGCACACCCTGCATCTAAGCAGCCATGACTTGCTCTTAGGCACAATTCATGGGAATGTTTGAATTGAGCTGAGAAGGTTTGTAGAAGGGGTCTAAAGGGTCAAAAGCCTTAAAAGTCAAGAGGACCGCCAAAGTCTTTCTGTAATTCTATCTAGACAACAGCAGTGAAACGGCTCTTGCTGACTATGGCCATGGAGTTGATCCATGCTGCTCTGGCCTGAGTCATTCTGTGAAGAGGAACCATAGATTTCTTTTGATTGTATATGTGCGCATGTTTGTGTTGGGGCTGGCCATGAGTGTGAAAGCCAGACGACAACCAGGAGTTTGATTCCTTACCTGATATTGACCTTGTGTTATGAGGCAGTGTCTTTCACTGGTTCCTAGAGCTTTCCAAGTAGGCTAGGATGGCTGGCTAGTGGTGCCCAGGGATCTGCTTGTCCATGTTCACATAGCACTAGAATAGTAAGTACATGTCCACATGCCTGGCTGTTTCTGGAGATCTAGCTGAGGTTCTTGTGCTCATTCAGTAAGCAGTTGACAGTACAGACTCAGCTGTCTTGTCTGTATTGTATATGTTTCTTAAATGGTCCCATTACCAGGAGAGGAGAGAGAAGGTGCTAGACCCCATCGAGATACTGTTTCATATCTGAGCAGTTTGTCTTATACTTCACATAATCTCAGTTGCTTGCTCTACTTGCTATTTCACCAGCCTCTATGGTGGCACTTGTTCTCATGGATATAAAGTTCTTATATAAGATTTACATCTTTTTTTACCGGAGATAGAAGCCAGATGTTTGCATCAGTCTCCCTGGGTGCCCTCTGGCAGGAACCACAGCAGTCTGGCTGTCAGAGCTGGATGCACTGGGCTCTGGCTTCCCAACTTCTATTCAGAACCGTATTCCAAAAGAACAAGGGGAGACCTCTGACAACTAAGATGCAGAAAAGAACAAAAGGCAGATCAGTCAATAAACTGTTCATGGACATAGTTCTCCTATACGGCTTCTGACTTAGTGTTGTTGAACCTAAGAACAGCATAGGCATGCTGCCCTGCCTTTGCTCTTCTTCCCTGACCCAATTCCTCTCTTTTTCACTCCTTTGCCTCTTGGCTTAAACAGCATCAATATCGTCAGCACATTTCTTTTTATAAGTGGGTCCTGCCAATCAGGACTAACAATTACAGGCAGAGCCAACAGATATATAATATCTGTTCAGCATATATAATATAATATGATATGATATGATATGATATGATATGATATGATATGATATAATATACTATAATATTCAGATATATAATATCGCTCAGCAGACTGGTGCAACAGATATATAATAACAGGCATTTGGGAACCAACAAAGGGGCATTGTAAGTTCAAGGCTTGACTAATCTACAAAGCAAGATTAAGGCTAATCTGTGCAACCTAGTAAATCCTGCCACCAAATTAAAACAAATATCAAAAGGGCTGTGTATATCAGTTGATGACAGCCCACTTGCTTACTATGAAGGGCCATGGATTAAATCCTTAGTACTGTATATAGGAAGAAAGAAAGAAGGAAGGAAGCAAACAAAACAGGACAAAAAGGGTTCCTAGTAGCTCTAGATTTCAAATCACACATACTTTATGAACCTTTCTTTGTGTTGTTATAGAGACACCACCTGGAAGGCTTAGACAGCTTGTGTTTGTTTCTCATAGTCCCTGAGATTAGAAATCCAAGTTCAAGCTTCCAAGTGGTCAGCTTCTTTGTGGTGGTTTGCTTAGTTATAGCCTCATGTTACTTCCTTCCTGAACCAGACAAAGGAAAGAGGTGGAGAGGATAGAAGGAAGTGGAGGAGTGGCAAAAATCACAGAAGGGGAGGGCAAAGAGGCAAGGAAGAAGGGAGGAAGGAGGAGAGAGGAAGAGAGGTGATGGGAAGGAGAAAGAATAAACCTCATACCTTTTCTTTCTCCGTGGTTCCCTATTCATAGGACCTCACCTCAACCTAATTAATTCTCAAATGTCAATTTTCCAGATACCATCCCTTTGAGGGCCCGGATATCATTATAAATTCTGTAGGAGCACATTCCCTGAAGTCTAAGATGCTTGAATACTATGCAAAACCAACAAACTCTGTGTTAAGCCAGCAATGGTACTATAATAAACAGAATGAGCATTAATGTGTTGATAAGATCTTGCAGCTGGGACGAGGCCTAGAACGAATGTCTGGAATCGCTCGGCAGACTTCACTACAAGGTGTTCATTTCAGGTCAATGGACATCACCACTGCAAACGCAGGCTAAGTGTTTGTAGTGCTTCAGAGCCCTCAGCACATGCAAACATTGCATTTTCCTAAATTGATGGCACTGGGAAAAAACGGGGAGGGGGAAATAACTCCCTGGTGGACCTCCTAGCAAACAGTCAGCTGGCCATCTCCATCAAACTATAATGTGTACCTGCTCAGCTGCATTTTCGAAAAAGGAAATGGCACCACGAAGGGGAGACTCCTCAGGCATAAACTCCTCATACATGCTCAGTACTCAACGGGATGTTTGCAAATTAAAACAAGTCCCCTAAAGCAGAAGCTAACATTCTGCTAGATGAAATACATCGAGGGTATTGGCTGCAGAGGAATCTTTGAAGGACTTTCTGAGGTAGGTAATAGTATAACCACATTGCCAATTTCCCTTCCCACGGAATAACTTAAAATGCCTTTCAGAGGCAGAGAGTGAGATCTCTAACTCTCATCCCCTGTGGACTAACAGTGAAATCCGGCTCTCCCACATCCCGCCGACTGCCCTATCTGGTAGCAACAGACACTTCAACACTAATAAAAAAATTTTTTTTCCTTATTAGCTGATTTAGCTCCAGCCCCAAGATTCCTTTGCTGTAACTTTTCTTTGGCAGCTCATTTCCTGCCAAGAGTTGTTTGTTATGAAAACCAATGGGAAATGAATAATGTATAAATTATAAAAGCTACCCCATTTTACCTCCTTCCTTATGGCCCACTGTGTTTTCAGGAGCATATGTGTTACTGGGGTGTTTGCAGTATTCATGACATGAACTTCTAATCTATGTGCTCTTAAAGGCACACTAGTCATCAGCATGCTAATTATTAATATTGCACTCTGAGGATGTCTCTCCAGAGCTCTTATTGCCGCCGAACAGAATGCTATGAACCAGTATCCGGCCACTTCCAAGACACATGACTAGGTCAGACTGGAGTGTGAGTTGCTGACACTGATGTGTGGATGGTTGTATCGGAAGTTATTTACTATGTGAAATACCAGCCTTGCCAGTTTTTAAATGTTAATGGCTTCATGGTGAAGATAAAAGGTCTGTGCTTCCCACCTGGAGATTTCAGAATTTCCTATCTGGCCACGGAAATGCTTTCATGATGTCATACATAATTTTCACTTTCCTCTTAATTACCTATAGGTGTTTATGATGTTTCATAGATTTGAAGTGAAAAAAACATCTGAAATAATGTATATGATAACCGAGTCTAGAGGACTGTATTTAATATGCTGCATTTTCTGCTTTGGTTGCATAAAAAGAAAGAAGCAAAATTAAAAGTTTAACTAGACTATGTGGATTTATTAATTTTGGTCAGGTTGCAGAGCTGAATTTAGAGACCACACTAATTGACTCAACAGTGTGAATGAGCAAATTAGAAAGATGACCTAGGGCCCAGCTTATCTTGTGAGTTTCTGACTATATGTCCATACAGGTTTTAGTTTATCTTTTAGTCTTTATTTATTGTATAAGAAACTTAAACATTTTTAACTCAAGTGCTGAGGAGATGGCTCAGTGGGTAAAGACACTTGCTGTGAAAGTATGAAGACCTGAGTTTGAGTCCTCATGACCCCTGTAACCTGGTACTATAGGCACAGGTCTGTAACCTCAGTGTGGACATAGCAAGATGAGATGTTCGTGGGCTGGGTAATTAGATGCATATGGCAGAAAACAAACTCTGGACCTGACTCAAACAAGGTTGAAGGTGAAGAGCAACACTACATGTTGTCTTTTGACCATTGTGAGTATGGGCCTTCAGCCACACACATGTATATATACATGTACACACAGATTGTATATATACATACAAAATAAACAAAACATACAATAGACAACTCCAAATGTCGTTCATATTTGGATATTTTAGACATAGTCCCCTTAACTAATTTTATACTAATTCTAATATTTTATGCATTTAATTTTTAATCATTTGAGACTTTCATATGTAAATACTGAATTTAAATCAGTTTGTTTCTCTCTTCCTCCTTCAATTTCTCATGTCCGCTCCTATTCTTTTTAAATTCATGGTCTTAATATTACTGTGACATGGCCACATTCACACATACACAGACACACACACCCTATTGAGAGTCCATTTAGTGATGTTTGCATTTGCGTGTGTTTAGGACTGATCACTGGGGATTTGCTAACCTATCAGGTGTTTAGCTTCTAAGAAAAATGGAATTTCCCTCTGAACAGCTGTTGATTTCCTGTATCTCTTCTAAGAGTTATCCATCTTGCCATGTTGATGGTTAGTATCATTCTACAGGTCTCAGGCAACTGTATTTTTCAGATTTCATGAGTGTTGCTTCCCTGCTTGTGCAGAAGACACAATCTCTCAGCAGGCATGCTGGTCCTCCAGCTCTTACAAACTTTCTGCATAATGACCCCAAGTTAAAAACTATATTGGATTAGGAAATTGGCAGCAGTAGGTTCTCCTCTAAGACCTATGACTTCTTCAGATAGTTGCTTAGGTTTACACTACCAGGCATGAATTCCTTCCCACTAGTGTTTCCACTTTCTGGCTACTCTGAGTAGCAATGAATATGAATGAGCAAGTGTCCCTACAATGGGATATAGAATCCTTTGTGTATGTGCCCAAGAATGGTGGCTGATCACATGGCAGATCTGTTTCTAGTTTTTTGAGGAACTCCAGCACTAATTTCTGTAATGACCACATGAGAATGTAATGCTTCCAACAGTGACTAAAGGTTTTCTGTTCATCATGTCCAGACTGTTGTTTGTAATTATTTGTATTTTTGATCTTAGTAATTCTGACGAGGGTTAGATGAAACTTCAAAGTAGTTCTAATATACATTTCTTTGATGTCTAAAAATATTTCTCAGCTTGCATTTTATTTTTTTTTATTTTTATTTTTTGCATTTTATTTTTAAGAACCATGTTTAGCTCTATACTAAATTTTAAAACTGCTTTTCTTGTTTATTTGATGTTTGTTTATTTACACAAAATTAAAAAAATATTTTTATTATTACCTTTATAAATGAAAAGTAAATTTTTCTATTTTATTCAAAATAGATTCTTTTCTCATACAATATATTTAGCGTATAGTTTCCCCTCACAGTCCCTGTCCTTCACCTTCTCTTCCATCTGGATCCACTCCCTAGATTTTCAAAGAAGATTTAGGGCCAATACTCCTCAAATTATTCTATTAAGTAGAAACTTAAGGAACATTTTACAATTTATTTTATGAAGCCACAGTTACACTGATACTCAACCATATAAAAACTCAACAAAAAAGATAATTACAGACCAATTTCCCATATGAATACAGATGTAAAAATACATTGTAAAATACTTGCAACAGAATGCAAAAACATCAAAAAGGTCATCCACCATGATCAAATAGACTTCATTTTACAGATGCAGAGATTATTTTAAATATACAAAAATCAATAAGTATAATCTACAATATAAACAAACTGAAAGAAAAAAAACCACATGATAATCTTACAGATGCAGAAAAGGCCTTTGACAAAATCCAATACCCCTTCATGAGAAAATGTTCTGGAGAGATTAGGGATACAAGGGATATCCCTAAACAACAGAGGCAGTTTACAGCAAGTCCATAGCTAACATCAATCTTTCTTTCTTTCTTTCTTTCTTTCTTTCTTTCTTTCTTTCTTTCTTTCTTTCTCTCTCTCTCTCTCTCTCTCTTTCTCTCTCTCTCTCTCCCTCCTTCCCTCCCTCCCTCCCTCCCTCCCTTCCTTCCTTTCTTCCTTTCTTTTTCTTCCTTTTTCTTATTTTATGTAATTGTTCATATATTCTATATACTAGCTCACTGCCAGATATAAAGTCTGATAAAGATTGCTTTCCATTCCATAAGCTGCCTCTTCACTTAATTGATTTTTTTTAAGCTAAGAGATTTCTTTCTTCTTCATTTATTTATTTTATATATGTGGGTACATTGTTGCTGTCTTCAGACACACCAGGAATGGGCACCAGATCCCATTATAGATGGTTGTGAGGGCTTTGTGTTGCTGGGAATTGAACTCAGGGCCTCTGGAAGAGCAGTGAGTACTCTTAGGCTCTGAGTCATCTCTCCATCCTGAGGTTCCATTGTTAATTGTTGGTCTTTAATACTACAACTAGCAGAGTCCTGTTTACAAAGTCCTTTTGATGCCAGTACGTTCAAGTGTACTCCCTACTTCACTCCTCTATCAGCATTTCTGTTAAAGTTCTTGATCCATTTGAAGTTGAGTTTTATACAGGATAAAAGATAAGATCCAGTTTCATTCTTTGACATAGAGCTGTCTAGTTTGCTGAGCACCATTTGTTAAAAATTTGTCTTTTCTCCAATGTATGTGTATTGTTAGCTTCTTTGTCAAAAACCTTGTGGCTGTACGAGAGTGTAGGGTTTTATCTGGGTCTTCAGTATAGTCCATTCATCAATGTATCAGTGTTTATGCCACTATGGTGCTGTTTTTATTACTACAGCTTTGTAATAATGCTTGAAATCTGGGATAGTTTCAGTTGTTAAGAATCATTTTTGTTACCCTGGATCTTTTGCATTTAGATATGGAGCTTAGATTTTTTTTCAGTGAGGAATTGGATTGTAATTTTGATTGGAATTGCACTGAGTTCTAGAGGCTGCTTTTGACAGGATGAGCAATTTTACATTAATTTTACCAATACACGAGCATGGGATGTCTTTCCATATTCTTGTATATTATTCAGTTTCTCCCTTCAGTGTCTTAATACTTTCATTGTATGGGCCTTTCACTTCCTTAGGTAGATTTATTCCAATATATGTCACCTTGAAACTATTGTGAATGATATTATTTCTTCAATTTATTTATTGGTGTTTATCATTTATATATAAGAAGACTACTGAGTTTTCTGTGTATATCCAGCTACTTTGATGATTTTTTTTTGTCAGCTTTAAGAGTAGAATTATAAGGGTTCTTTAATGTATGGAATCAAATTATGTGAAAATCAGTTTCTTTGACATCTTCCTTTTCTGCTGGTGGTTTTGCCTCTATGTATTTCACTTGTCCTGTACCTTAAGTTAAGACTTCAAGTAGCATATTTAATATTTTTTGTTCCTACTTTTAATGTCTTTGCTTTGAGCTTTTCTCTATTTAGTAAGATGGCTTAAAGATCTGCTGTTTTTAAATTTTATTTTTATTTTTAAAATGTTGAGATATGTTCACTGTACCCCTATGTTCTCTCACACATTTTTTAATGAAGTGATGTTAGACTATGTCAAAAGCATTTCGGTATCTAATGTGATGATCATGTGTTTCTGTTCCTTAGTCTGTTTATGTGGGGATTACATCATATATACTTATGTATATTGAGCCATCCATGAATCTCAATGATAAAGCCAGTGTAATCTTGGTGAATAATTTTTTCAATGTGTTCTTGAATACAGCTTTTAATTATTTTATTGAAAAATTTTATATCTATGATCATCAGAGACTTTTATTTTTGTTATTCCTGGAATTTTATTATTGATATCAGGGTGACAACTAGCTTTGTAAAAAGTATTTGGAACTGTTCCTTTTCTATTTTACTGAATAATTTGAGGAGTATGGGTGACATCTTTTCTTTGAAGACTTGGTAGATTTCTATGTTGAGTCCATCTGGCCCTGGGTACTTTTTTAGATGGGAGATTTTTAATTAGTAGTTCCATCTTTCTGAATGATATGAGTATAATTAAATTATTTATCTTATCATAATTTAGCTTTACTAGACAACATGCATCTATAAATTCATCTATTTTTTTCAGATCTTGAGTTGTAAAGTATATGCTTAGGATTCTCTTTATTTTCTCAGTGCAAGTTGTAACGTCCCCTTTCATCTCAAGTTTCATTTGTTGGGTCTCTTTTGGCTAATTTTGCTAAAGATGTGTTACTTTTTTTTTCAAGGAAGCAACTCTTAGGCTTATTTCTTTTTTGTAATATTTGTTGTCTATTGGTTTGTATTTAATTAATTTTAGCTGAGATTTTTTTTGATGTAGATAACCATTAGAATAAAATTTCCTTTCAACACTGCCTTTGTTTTGTCCCATAGGTTTTAATATGTTATGTTTTCCTTTTCATTCAATTTTAGAAATTTATATTTTTCTTCTTCATTTCTTTCTTGACATAATTGCTATTCAATAGTCTATGTATTTTCTATAGTTTTTATAGAGTTGATGACTGGCTTTATCCCCATTGTGGTCAGATTGGATGCAGGAAGTTATTTTAATTTTGCCGTATTTTTTGAGACTGACTAGGGTTCAGGTATATAGTTAATTTTGAAAAAATTTTGTGGATTTTACTGAAAAGAATCTGTACTCATTAGTGTTTGATGAGATATTTTGTAAACATCTATTAGGGCCTTTTGATTTATGATATTATTTAACTCTAGTGTTTCTCTCTTTATTTTTTCTTGATGGACTGTTTGTTGATGAGAGTGTGGTATTGATCATTCATTATCACTGATTCGGCAGACAATCTAGGTTTTTACCTACAAAATTGTTACTTTGGGAAAATTGGATGTGGCTATATATTTAGAATTGTAATATTTTGTGGGTGACTTTTATCTTTAATGAAATTTTCCTTCTTATCATTTCTGATTAATATTGGTTGGAAACATCTTTTGTCAGATACTAGAATATCTATATTGTCTTGTTTCTTAGTTCTACTTCCTTTAAATACTGTTTTCCATCTTTTACTCGAAGATTGTTTCTATCATTGATGGTGGTGTATATTTCTTGAAGACAGCATGAAGATGAATCCTGTTTTCTAATAAAATGTTATTCTATATTTTCATCAGAGAGCTGAAAACATAGTGATTATTAAAAAGATGTTTATTAACACCTGTAATTTTGTATATTTTGGAGGGTTTTCTCAGATCTCTTTTGATTACCTGTCCTGGTTTTGCTGTTTGTTCTCTTGATTGTGTTTGTCATTCTCTTCAGATTTAAAGATCTCCTCTATTGCCTTCTTTAGGGCTGTCTTGATAGACACACTAAATTTGTTTTTATCATGCTAGTTTTTTATTTCTCCTTCAACTTCAACATATAGTTTTGCTGGGTATAATAATGCAAGTTACCAGTGAGTACTTTCAGTACTTGGAGTACACCTTTTCAGACCCTCTTGGCTTTAAATGTTTCTGTCATCTAATCTGGTCTTTTTACAGAGGGTCTGCCCCTATAAATTACTTGGTCTGTCTGTGCTGAAGCTTTCTGTATTGAAACCCCTCTGTATTTATTTAGCTGCAACATCCTGTATTTATTCAGCTTTTAATACCCTTTATTTTATGTTTTTAATATTTTAGCTATAATACGTTGTTAAAAATTTTTTTCAGGTCTTGTTTGTTTGATGTTCTGTAGGATTTCTTTTTATTCCTGAATGAGGGTATTTTCTGTTGTTTTGGGGATTTTTCTTCTATGATTTTACTGAATATATTTCTATGCTTTTGCTGTGGTACTCTCTTTTATGCATATAAATACGGAAGTTATATATTTTTCATGGTGTTCCAAAACTCTCCCACATTTTATTCATAATTAAAAAGAATTCTTACTTACCTTTATTGTGTGATCAAATTTTTCTATTTTACTTTGATCCCTGACTTTCTGTTTCGGACATAATCTATTTTGTTGATGAGGCTTTCCTTCACATTTTTAAATGGCTTGTGATTACCATTTCCATCACTATTTAGATTTGGATTTTCTTTAAAAACTCAAACTTGGTTTTTATGTCTTTGAGGCTTTCCCTCGTGTTTTTAATTGGCTTGTGGTTTTAATTTCAGTCGTTTTTTGATTTGGAGTTTTAAAAACTCAAACTTAGTTTATATGTCTTTCATATACTTTTTCTTTCTTTCACCTTGTTTTTTTTTTTTTTCATTTGAATTAATTGGGTGTTGTTTTCATTAGGGGCCATTACTTTTTATTTTATTTTTTTTTTGAGGAGACATGTTATTTTGGTGTGTGTGTGTGTGTGTGTGTGTGTGTGTGTATGTATGTATATATGTATGTATGTGTTGTTGTTTTCATCTTTGTGTTGGAATTTGTAAAACTCAACATCTGGAGTTAATTTTTTGGTTAAGTTTTTCCTTTTCTTCTTGAACCAAGGTTCAACTCACCTTTCTTTCAGTGTGGGTGTTTAGAATGTTCAAAATTAAGCATATTCCTAGCAAGGTAACATAGTTGGGGCGGTAGCTTCTATTTCTGGGCTTCTGGTTGCTAGCTGTAATCTGTTGCCCTCAGTGTCTTAGTGAAGATAGAAGCTTGCAACAATATTCCCTTGTCTGTATGGACTGCTTCTGGATCTCAAAGTCAGAAATGACAACCGAAATCTCAGAGGGATGCTGAGGGCCTAGTATAAGGTGGCAGTCCCTATAAAGAACTCACAGGGCTTTGAGATGAACTAAATGAAGCAAAACTGAAAGGGGGAGAAGAAATAGCCTTTTTGTGATCTCTTTGATATATGCTCCCATATATTGCCAGTATTTTATTGATAATTTTTTCACTGTTGTTCATCAAGGAATTAGTCTATAGTTTCCCCTTTTTGTAATGTCTTTATGTGATGTTTGGTATTGCCTTTTTAGAAGAGTTTGGAAGTATTCCTTCTGTTTCTATTGTTTTTAGATATTTAAGAAATGTTTGTTTTAGTAATATTTTGAAAGTAGGATTCGGCTGTGAGTCCATCTGGATTTGATATTTTTATTTATCCAGAAGGCTTCTAATTTCTGTTTCAAACTATTTGTTATGGTCTGTTTAAGTTGTAGATCTCTGTTTGGTTTAAATTTGGTGGTTCAGATGAGTCCAAAAATTTGGCAGCTTTTTAAAATAGATTTTCTAACTTAATAGAATTTTTAAAGTACTCTCTAATAATATTCTGAATTTCTTTTGTGTCTGTTATAATTTCCCTGAACATATCTCATTTTGTTTATTTGGGTCTCCTCTTTCTTTCTTTTGGTTAATGTGGATAAGGAGCTATTGATTTTGTTCATCTTTTCAAAGTACCAGCTCTTAGATTTATAGTTCTTGGTACTGTTTTGTTGGTGGTAAGAATGTTTTTTCTATGTCATAAATTTCTGCCTTGATTTTTATATTTCTTCCCATCTACTGGATTTTAGTTGTTTTTTATTGTTTTCTAAACACTTTGAGTTGCATAATTAGTTCACTTGTTTTTCCTCTTTCTTGTGTTTTAATGTACCCACTTTGCACCATAAATTTCCGTCTGAGGACTGGGTTTTAGTGTATCCTGGATGTTTTGCTGTGTTTTTGTTTATTTTCATGATTTAATTTTTCCCGATCTCTTTTTTCATTCATTCATCATTCAGTAGTATTATTTAATATCTATGAATTTATGTAATTTCCAGAGACTCTTGGTATTGATTTCAAGCTTTATTGCATTGTGGTTAGATTGAACACGTGGTGTTATTTCACTGGGATTGACCCATCTCATCAAATCTAGTAGAATGCTCTTTAAAAAACTACATTTGCCAGGATTTGTTGCATATATGCTTAGAACTGTAGTTCCTTCTTGCTTAACTATTACTAATTCTAAAATTGTAGAAGACTAGCCATAAATTATTTTGTAGAATATGGCTCAAAATTACTCAAATTATTCATGAGTGACTTCTATAGTTAACAATATTTTTAAGCATATCATTTCTTGATAGTATTGCCAAGTATAATAGAAACTATCATTTATATTGCTTTACATGATAAAGTTAAAAGCTATCCTCATCTTTTGATCTTTGGTAAGCTAGAGATAAGTATTAACTTATCAAAGAGTACAGGGATTAGATATGCATTACTTTAACTAAAACATTCAAATTAAAATTTTTATTAGTATCTTTAAAAAGCCATTTTAATAACAAATTATAATCTCTTATGATGGTAAAAATGACAGTAATTTCAGACAATAAATTTCTAACCACCCACATTACAAGGAAATCTATAATAAACAAAATTTACTCTTTATTATTAAAGATAACTATTCTATCTTTTGGTATATTGATTTATAGGCTTTACATGCAATTGAGGTTTCTAATACTACAATGTTAAGATACCACAGCATTCCATTTTACATTATTCTTATGCTAAATTATTTTATGTAATTTGAAGGTCTTCATATAAATAATAAAAATAACAGTAGGAAGGGCTGTGTAGCAGGTTTGGTAGCTAAGGGTGCTTGCTTATCTTTTGAAGGACTAAGTTCAGTTAGCAGCACACGTTGGGTAGTACACAATCATCAGTAAACTCCAGCTCCTGGGGACCCAGTGCCTTCTTTTGTCCCCCATAGGCATCTCCCCAAATGTGCACATGTGCACACAGAGACACACATGTACATACAAATAAGAAGTAGAAACAATTTTTAAAAAATAAATGAAAGAGAACATGCAAGAGTGTTTTGGAGTTCTGAAAGAAACCATTTGAAAAGATTCATGACTAGAAATTGTCACTAATGTGCTGTGTTCAGTGAAATGTCTCTCCATGTTCTTTGCCCAGTTTTTGAGTGATTGCTTGTTAAAGTTGTTTGGGGAGTATTTGTGTGTTCTCTAGAGCATGCATCCTTTAAGAAAATGCAGGTCAAAACCACAATCAGATACAAGTTAGAAAAAAAATGTAATAACAGCAAATTATGCTTCTGATCTGGGAGAAATGTAGCTCTGGTGAACCTGAGAGACAAAACAGTCACCTGGAAAACAGTTTGGTCTTTTTTTTTTTTTTAAACTGAAAGTCAAGCATTCATCTATCATAAAGCCTAATGACTCCTTTCTTGGGTATTCATCTCAGACCAAAAGCCCTATCTTTACCAATAAATAAGTAAATAAAATAACAAAAAACTAAAAAATATAAACTGCATACAACTGTGTAACAGCTTGATTCAATAAAAGAAGGACCATACAGATGTGATATACTTATTTTATAGAATATAATTAATATTAAGAATGAAACCCAGAGACCCAGGATAGAACTTAAGATGACTAGCAAAAAAAGGCAATAAAATGATTTCTAATGATACTCCTCAGCTATATTCATAGATCAGTCCCTAGTCCAGTTGTCATCACAGGGGTATCACCCAACAGCTGATAAGAGCAGATGCAGGGACACAGCCAAACACTAGGCCCAACCAGAAGAATCTCACAGAAGAGGGGAAGGAAAGACTCTAAGAGCCATGGAGTTCAAGGACAGCGGGAGAACATGGCTCATATAATCAACTAAGCAGTGTTCATAGCTGTTCACAGAGACTGAAGCAACAACCATGGACCCTGTTTGGGTTTGAACTAGGTTCTCTGCATATACCATATGGTTATATATCTAGGTGTTTCTGTTGGACTCCCAATAGTGAGAGTAAGAAGTGTCTCTGACCCTTTAGCCTGCACATGGGACCCCCTTTCTTCAACTAGGTTGCCTTGTCTAGCATTGGTATGAGGGCTTGTGCCCAGTCTTATCACATCTTGTGAAGCCATGTTTAGTGGATATCCCTGAAAGGCCTACATTTTTCTTTTCTTTTTCTTTTAAGAAGAATTATTTTTTTGAAAAAATATGGAAAGATTTATTTAGAATTTGTGTTTGTTCTTACATATATATATAATCAGATAACATATTTCAAAAGGATAAAAAGAGCAGAAATATTTTAAATTACCATCTTATTACTTGACCTGTTTATGAGTTAGAACTAAAGATACATCAATATAACTAATACCTAAAGTACAGTCTATTTTCCTTCCATATAATAACATTTGAAAGTTCTATATGACCTGACAAGAGTATGTTGCCTTTTGAGAAGGTGAAGGGAAACAACAGAGGAGGAAAGAGAACTGAAGAGTGTCATCATGTTCAAAATCCATTTTTTTTTATAATTTATTTTTTCTCAAATCGTAATTCATTCACACAGGGATTACAAACAGAGAAAGGCAGGATGTGGGGAAGGGAATGACAATGGAGTGTGGGTGTTCAGGGGGAATACAGATATCTTCAGAACCGGGTATCGGCTGGGTGAAGGTTCAGGGGACAAGTCACTACGACTCTGCCTATGACTCGCTTGTCCTTATCTAAGTTGGTATTGTCTGCCAAGGCTACCTATTTACAAGGTCTATGACTACTCAGGCTTGTAAATTTCCACAAAAGCTGCCTGTTTACATTAGCTTATAGCCATCTGTTTCAATGTTTTTCCACTGAGACCCAAGACTTGGTGTTAGTATACATGTATGACAGGCCTATTGCTGATTTTAGGCCTATGGCTGATTTTAGGCCTTCAGTGTGTAAGCAGGGCTGCCCCTGACATCTCCTCCCTTGTCTAAGTATAGAAGGGCTGTGGCGATTCTAAACTTGCGAATTCTTTTAAGAAGAATTATTTTTTAAAGAAGAATTATTAGGGTTGTTGTTTTTGTATGGATATGGGAGGAGTTGTTAACTGTTTTCCCTAGACATTGGAAATAGTGAGTCAGAAATTTGCATCACTTGGTATCAATTTTAGGCAGCATTTATTTCTGTTTTATGAAGTCTACTGAGAAGAAAAAAACTGAACTCCAGGGAAGACAGGAACGTGAAGATGTATTGGAACCCTGGGACCCTCAGGGAATTGACCATCAGCCAGTGCTAGAGGGAGAAGGGATGGCTTTCTCCTGGAGCAGAGAAGAGAATAGAAAAGGGAGGAAAAGAAGAAAATAGAGATATCGGGAGGGGAAAAGGGGGAGAGGAGAGGAAGGGAAGTGGAGAGGAAGGGAAGTGGAGAGGCTGTTTCCCATGTTTATAAGAAGCTGGAGGAGTAAGGGAAGGTTTTGAACAACTTTGGCCTAGGCAAAGGGATCCATGATAGAAGAGGTAAATCACAGAGTTTGTGAATAAGAAAACTAATATAATTTTTTTTAAAAAAAAGGGAAATAGAGGAAAAGTGGGTCTGAGGAGAGAGGGTGTGGGGAGAAGGACTAGGAGGAATGAAGGGAGGGGAAATTGTGGTTAGGATGTAATGTATGAAAGAAGAATAAAAGTTTTTTTTTAATAGAATGAAATACATTCATATGTATGTATGTATGTATGTATGTATGTATGTATGTTACAGGTTGGATAAATTCCTGGAAATTATATTGAGAAACATCAATACTACATGATAATATGTCATATAATTCTATTGGTGTAACATCTTGAAATGACAGAATATTATATGAAATGACAGAATGATAGCAATGGGATAGAAAGTATGGCTTTTCATAGGGTGACATGAGTGATTGGAAGAAAGGGGAATGAAAGTGTTAATAGAGAAATCAAGGGCATCATCCTTATGGTGAAGGAACTATGGATGGACTTTATTGGTAGACAAAATTTTATCACACAGATACATAAGCATGGACGGACATGCAAACAAGTGAACTGGTAAAATGCTAACTAGATCATATTTTTATTGATGCTGAAGAGTGAGATTTTTTTTAAATGTCAGCATTAGGAAATTAAATGAAGTATGTATGTTGAGTGTCTGTTATTACTTCTTATGGCCTCATAGGAATTTATATTTATTTCAATAATTTATAAAGTAGGTAATTATGTCAATGATGACTGATAAATCTATGCATCAATGGCTATTGTGTATTATAGTTTATTTCTGATAATCACTCAAACCTTCATCACCAGCTTGAAAAAACAGATGTTAGCTAAGAATTAGTAAAGCTGGACTCCTCGGGGAGATAGTTTGAATATGTGAAAGCAATAGATATTCTGCAGTCAAAATCTGATTATGAACTGTCCACAAATCCCTAGCTGAATACACATTACATATGCATTGAGTAAGTGCCCCAGAGCAAAATGAACTGGAAACTAGGAGTCAACTAGGACTCTTTAAGAACTCTAAAATTCTGAACTGCTTCTGGTAAGGTTAAGACTTTGTTGCATTTTTAAAAAGCGTGTGCTTAGTTACCCATAATTCAGCTGGTATGAATTTGAGACTCAAACACAACTGGAAATTTAAAAGAAAATGCACAGATACAGCCATAAAATCAAACAGGCTGTGAGAAGAAAAATTTGAATGTCAAATCTTACTAGATTGCTGGATTTAACTATTTAACAGACTGGAGAATTAAAAATCAAAACCAAACCCAGAATAAAAAACAAACAAACAAACACCAAAAACCAAACCAAACCAAAAAGCCTGGCAGCCAAATATGCCATAATTAGTGAAATTATTTTACAAATAAATCTAATATGAGCCTGGTGAGATAGACTAGAAATTAGGAGTTCTTATTTTTCTCTTAGCAGATTGCCTAGAACCCACATCAGCCAGCTTGTAACTTGCCTGTAAGACCAGTTCCAGCTGATTTGACACCCTCTTCTGGTGTCCAGGGGCACCTACACACATGGGTACACATAAACACACACATAATATAATAAATATTATGTAAATAAAATATTGTAATGAAAGTAATATAATGTAATGTAACTAAATGCAATATAAATGAATGAATAATTAATCTTAATAAATGAATGAAATAATCTTAAAAAGAAAGTTATATAAACATAAAAGAGAATAACTTAGAAAATTGATAGCTAGCAGATTACTAGATAAGAAATGCTGTAGAAATTTATTGTAGTTCCAGGGAAGTCTCACAATATTGTAATGGGATCATGCACACAGAAGAGCTATACTGTTTCACAAATGTGACTATTTAATTTTAAAAGTCAATATTAAATATAAACAAATTCCCATGAGTTTTAGTTACCAATACATACTATTACCCAATAATTGACCACTAAAAAGGAAATTTAAGAAATAAAAGATCATAAGGCTAAAATGTTAGGAGGGAAGATATGAAAAGAGGGAAAGGGCAGAGAAAGGGGAATGAAATACATAGAAAATCCAGGGTACAATGGCAGATCAAAGCCTTTTATACAGCAATCATACTACATATAAATGGGATAAATATTGGAAAGCAAATATTGGCTTGGACTATTTGTAAGAGCTGAAGGAAAAAGACATAGGGATACGGGGAGGAAGCTTTGAAAGATAAGCACAGAGGTATGGGTGGTCGCTGTGGCATGTGAGAACTGCCTTTTCTCACTCAAGCAGAGTTCAAAGAGAGCTAACCTTGCTGGTTCTGTTTGATCTCAAGACACTGTTGTGGTAAGTTTGTATCCTTTGGACCCTTCTATTCTGTCCAAGTCATAGAGGTCCAGAAAGCCTGCCCCTTTAATATCACCAGTGTTGTCTTGGTGATCCTGATGACGACAAAATGGATACAGCCTGACTGTACCATGTATCATGGAAGTCACAACTACCTCATATATCCTGCCTTGCCTCCTGGGACTATCCTGTAAATATAGTGTTTTGCACCCCTTCTTCTTTGTATAGAGAGTAGAGTTGTATTTCATTTCCTGAGCTCATAACTATGAACTCATGAAAATACAAATGTCCTGGAATTCTTAACAAAAAGGAGGGAACCATTCCAGTGTGCTGAAAGTGTTAAAAGTATTCCAAGTCTAAGAGTGATATAAAAGAAACCATAAGAGTAAGTTATTCTAAACAAAAGGACCAGACTCCACACACTCTACAAAACTCAAACCAGAAGCAAAATATCAAGTAAAATTTCAGGTTTCTTAGAACCAGAAATTTGGAACTGTGATCACTTGGAGCTGCACCACCCACAGGCTCCTGTTTTAAATAGTGGCTCCAGCTGATGACATTGTTTAGGCAGGAAATGGAACCTTTGGGACATGGGGCCTAACTCAGCAATGCTGGGCACTGTGGGTGTACCTTCAAGGTTATATCTATCTCCAGCTTCAATCTAATCTGCTCCCTGCTCTGACTGCTGACTCCTCTAAAGTCATGAGGCCATGATCAATCCTTTATTGTTTATGTCACTTCTGTCTGGTAAAAACTTCAGCATAAGCTTGTGGTTGTTGTGACAAAGTTCCTGAGATAAGCTGAAGACTGGTGTTGTCTTCTGGGTGATGGTTTCAATTCATGGCCAGGTGGTATCATTCCTATGACTATGTTGAATCAGAACATCATGGCCACAGGTGCATGAGGAGGGAGAAGCTGCTCTTCTCATGTAAGGATTGCGAGAGAGCGGGGAGGGAGGGAAAGAGAGAATTAAGGAAAGGACTGGGGACAGCATATACTTTTCAAAGTCATGTTTCCAGTGACTTGCTTCATCCAATTAGACCTTCCACCTCGAAGTTTCCTTTCAATATCCAATTGAAATAGAAATAATTAAGAGACTTAATTCATCAACAAGGTTAAAGTACTTCTGATCTGATCATGTCCCAAAGCCTCATGTGGAGGATATGACTTTAACACATGAGTGTTTAAGAGAGTTTTTCAGATCTTAGCCAAAATGTTAGTTGATATTTATGATCCTGTTTTGCTATTATGATGTCAAGTTATAATCTCTTCTAGGATTTGAACCTGGGTTACCCTGAGGGGCCTGATTCTTGCTCTCCTTTTTCGCACTCTTTGTGGTTTGATGAATTTTGGGAGGAGGAACCAAGAGTCAGACAAACTGAGGTCTTCTGGGTACACTACTGTTCTCGATGCATAAGAATGGTAGTTATTTCAACACTTAAGGCCAGTAGTTATCCAACCTTTTAGCTGTAGGACATTATACAGATCCCAAAGCACTTTGATGATTTCTGTTGCAGTTTGTCAGAAACAGACTAAATAAGTCTTGCATATGAAGATCACAGAGCTAAATACTATGATGTGGCCTTAGCAGGGAGGGGGCTGAGAAAGGAGTCTGAGCAGGTGCTCCCCTTTGGTTCCTATGGTTGACAAAGCGCTCACTTTCTCCTCCTCTCATCCCTGTCTTCTATACATGGAACAAAGGTGAAACAAACAAAGCAACCTGAGAAATGCTTTTAGGAGAAAAAGAGGGGCTGAGAAAGGCGAGTCGTGGGTATATGTCCAGGATGAATGGGATACCTATGACATGAGGTGGGACTACAAACACAGGATGGCAAATGATGCAGAAGGCAAGTATTTTCTAAGTGGGAGCCTTAGCTTCTTGTGAGTGAGTTTTCCTTCAGCACTTCTCTTCTGCATTTTCTATGATGTGTCCATGTGTAAAATTTTGAAAGTCTGGTAGGACATAAAGTGGCAATTGCTTAGTGTAGCACTACTCAGCCCAACTCATTTGAATTTTTATTTATGCCTTCACAAGTACATTTTTACTGTAAATTGGGAACATATTAAATGTAGATCTGTATCCACATCAAGAATATGACTGTTTATCATGTAAGTAAGAACTCAGGATTTTATTGTAATGATGTGCCATAGTTTATTTGCCTTAGTTCTATTGGTGGATATTTAGTTATTTTTCAGAGTATTTTTCTCATTCAAATGGCTATGGATTATGTGTATGTGTTATCTTATTTACTTTCATAATTATTTTATTATAATGATTCATAGATTAATTTATCTGTCCAAATTACTGATTGGAACAGTTTGAGCATACTTAATAGTGATGGGTATTTATTGTGAAATAATCCTTGAATGGTTGAAACTTTATGTGAAATAGCACATGCTTGTTTCTATATCTTTACTGACACCTCACAATATCAATGTTCTATTGTCTTTTACAGTCCAGCTGAAGGATGATACCATACTGCTGGCATCCTGTTCAGTTTCAATGATTAGAATTCCTAGTATAAATAGCAAAGGTGAAATGGTATCTAAATGGATCTAATTTCTGGAAATAACAATAGTGTTTGCCTTGACATTGTCATGAGGGTTAAATGGAAATGAGTTATGTGAAATGTTTTGCATTGAGTTGACAAATAGTCAAGAAGAAGGAAGTCTTTGTTAGCATGTGTGTAACTGAACTCTTTCTATAATTAGGCATTTCTACCTGACTAATATATATTGCTTTCGGAAAGCAAAACACTCAGCATTCTTTTGGCTAGTTTTCCCCTTCCTAGTCATAACATCCTACTAAAGGAGTTGACCTCACCAAAGGGGTACTTACATAGTAGGACTCCTCCTGTATTTGAGCTTGAAGGTGAGGTGTTTAAGTCAGTAAGGGATTCTGAGTCCAAGGTTGGCCAAGTTAGTTAGAACCTTATCAGAGATGCTGAAAGACAGAACTTATGCCAGGTGCTATTCACTGACCCAAGAACACATGAGTGGGCAAGTCACAGGCCCTAGAAAAGATCCTAGTACTGTTACCCTCTAGTATTAAACTATCCTTCGAGTACATGCATCTGTATGTAAATTATCACATCTCTATATGAGAGACGAGTATATCTTTCAACCCTCATCAGGGTAGCTCTCTTCTGCAATAATGATTCCACAAAGACCCACAATTGGTCAAAGACAAAGAATAAAGGACTGTGGAGTGCTCAGCCCTAATACATTCCCTCCCCTGGAAGCATGGAAATCCTTATGGAAAAGGGGGTAGAAAAATTGTAAGAGACAGAAACAGTAGATGATTACAGCAAAGATGTTTTTTTTTTTTTAGACATTACAGGTCTGTTGTACATGTGAACTCACAGTGGCTATGATTGCAGAAGGCCGTATCTAAGATTAAGCCAGCCATATCTCCAAATAGTTGAGGGAAGAGGTTGCAAAGTCCTACCTTCTAGATGAGGAGTTACTGGCAGTTGATGGCTGCCGCAGAAGAGAGAATCAGTTTTCCTCAGGGATATGGTGCCAATAGATGATACCCATGTTACAGTAGATAGACTGACACACGTGGCCACTTAAGTAGTACTAAGTGCATTCTGTGTTTTAAAACAAAAAGAACTCACAAACTTGGATGAGAATAGTGGGGGTGGGGAGTGGGGGTCAGGAATCAGAAGGGAAGGAACTGGTAGGTAAATATAATTAAAACATATATGTTATTAAATTCTTAGACAGTAAAGGAAGAGATACAAGAAAATGGCTTAACAATAAAGGTGAATGTTGAGGATCTTGCTGACTTCTGTGTTTATGGAAACATCAACCCAAGAAAACGTCCTTACAGCAGGGGAAGGAGGTCAAAACGAGGAGAGCCCAGTGCCCTGTGCATCTGGGGAAAGCTGGACCTGTGCTTTTCATGCTCCATCTCCTTAGCACCCTCATTGCCTAATCCTGTTGCAATTAAGTTTCTGCCATGTATGAACAAAAACTTTCCGCTTGAAATGCTAGTTTTAGGCAACCAATGTTCTTTATGCATAAAACTATTTTAAGCTGTGGTTGACTTTATTTTCTTATTTATTGGAATTTTAAATTTTGATGCTACTCTGATAGACAATTCTGAATATTGAGGGAAACTCAGCTTTAAAAAAATAATATTCTTAGGCTACTGTACAAGCAATGATCAGGCACTTCTGGCATCCAGGCCAACAGCTCCCTTTGTATCTGAACTCTGACAGTTTGGGGGATGATTCAAATATTTATGTCAACTTGGCCATACTGTGGTGATGGCTCTAAATCTAGGGTACTGGGGCCCCATGATGATGACAAGATTTTATTTATGGGATTTTTAAAAGTTTTGTCTCCGAGCTGGTTATAAGCCCATTAGTTATAAGCACTGGTTGTTCTTCCAGAGGACCTGGGTGTGATTCTCAGCACCCATTTGGCAGAGAGTTCACAACAGTCTGTACCTTAAGTCCCAGGGATCAAAGACTCTGTAGGCATTACATACACATGGTGCACATTCATGCAGGTAAAAACATCTATATATGTAAAATAAATAAATTGAAAGCAATCCTATCTGAGAACAAGCAGATAATCCTTTTTCCTTTAAGAATTTGGTTATGTCACAAGTTTCCGAATCTCTCTGTTTATTTATTCTAAAATAAGGCTAACTGTAGCTTCTTAGTAAATCAATGACTAATGAAGTAATATTTCTTATATTTATATATATGAAATATTATATACATTGTATATAATAAAGTGTGTGTGTCTGCAGAGGCCAGAAGTCACACATAAATCTCTTGGTGTTGGAGTTAAAGGCATATGTGAGCTGCCTGATATAGGTGCTGGAATCTGAATTCAGTTCTGCAGGATAGAGCGTCAAGTGCTCTTACATGCTGAGTTGTCTCTCCAGCCCCAAACGAAGCTACAGTATTTGAGCCTTAGCTCTTTCTTTTTGTTTTGTTTTGTTTTGTTTTTGGTTTTGGTTTTTCGAGACAGAGTTTCTCTGTATAGCCCTGACTGTCCTGGAACTCACTCTGTAGACCAGGCTGGCCTCGAACTTAGAAATCCACCTGCCTCGGCCTCCCAAGTGCTGGGATCAAAGGCGTGTGCCACCACTGCCTGGCTGAGCCTTAGTTCTTATTACCATTATTCTCTTTCCTTGTTGAAATTGTGTTTGTGTGGGAAAAGAGGGGTATGTGAGACATAAGAGTCCTGAATTTCTAGTACTGGTCATTAATTACTGGTGAATGAATTAAAGAAATCAAATGGATCAGGGGTTCCACTAACATGTACAACAAGGTTATTCACTCCAAATCCATAATCTTCATTAAGTGGTATCTCTCCTAGAATAGGCCCAGTATGAGCCAGTGAGATCAGTTTAGCATAGTTCACAGGAAAAGCAGGAAAAGTAATCAGCTTTCCCATATCACACTGGGACATCAAAGTCCTCAAGGAAGACTTGCTTAGCTAAGTATAGCCGTCTCTTCTTTGGACAGAACCTTAACAATAACAAGTTTAGTCAGATCGAAAACTTCTGTACAGTAAATAATAGGTTTCATCGCCCTTGGCAATAGCTTTCTGAATAGTTTTGAATCTGTATATAAGATAGCTAGGGTTGTGTTTCTGTTTTGTTCTTTTGTTTCCATGGGAAGAGTAAGGATGAGCTGAGGTATGCTTACTGATCAAGGGGAAGGCTATTACCTATGAACACTGCTATCAAATGATCGATTATTTCTGGACCCTCCCTCCAGGGTTAGATAATCCTTGTTAAAAGTGAGCCTCAACTGTTGTTCTCCTCTTTATAGTCTGTGATGTTCCAGGAAATGAGTTTGCTGAAAGAATGCCTAAAATAAGAATAAGTCATCAGTGTGCATACATCCTAAGAAGAAAATATATTCACTGGTGACCTTTGTGCATTTCAGTGCCTCTGATTACCATCTGACATCTTATTTAACCTAATCCCTCAGTAGCATCCCACATATGGATTTACTTAAAGCCCTCTCTCTCTTCTCTCTCTCTCTCTCTCTCTCTGTGTGTGTGTGTGTGTGTGTGTGCATGTGCACATGTAAGAAGGTATGTTTGCATGTGAGAAGGTATGTTTGCATGTGGTGGCAAAGGACAACCCTGGCTGTCATTCCTCAGACACTGGCCCAACTTGCTTTGCCTTGTCTTTAAATAATTATTATATTTATGTGTGTATATGTCTGTGTGAGTATATACACAGGTACATTCACTGCGCCTGAGGAAGGGATCTCTGAATTGCATGGAGCTATAGTTATAGGCATTTGTAGAATGTCCAGCTTGTTACATGGTCTGGGATCTGAACCCTGCTCCGCATAATTGAGCAGCAGGTGCTTCAGATAACTACCCTGAACCACTAGAGTCTCTCACTGACTTGGAATAGTCTGAAATGGTAGGCCAGCAAGATCAAGGGATCTCCCTGTTTGTACCTGTTGGGTGCTGGGACTGGGATTTCAAGTGTGTGCTGCTATCCCAGTTCGTTCGTCCTTTCTTTCTTTCTTTCTCTGTTTCTTTCTTTCTTTCTTTCTTTCTTTCTTTCTTTCTTTCTTTCTTTCTTTCTTTCTCTCTCTCTCTCTCTCTCCATCCTTCCTTCCTCCCCCCCCCCCTCCCTCCCCCCTTCCTTCCTTCCTTCCCTCCCTCCTTCCTTCCTTCCTTCCTTCCTTCCTCCTTGTCTTTCTTTCCTTCCTGTCTTTCTTTCCTTCTTTCTTTCTTTTATAACATCAGTTCTAAGAGATTAAAAAAAGGTGGGGGGGTACCCTCATGTGCAACCACTTTACTGATTGATCTATTACCCAGATCAGAAAAGTTTCTAGGTCTTAGTGAACCATTGTTACACAGCACTTCAGCAACTTTACACATTCAACTGTGGACTGTGTTTGGTGTTATTTTCTTCTTACAGATTATATGGATAAAGGGTGATGTAAAAATTGTATAACATATTAGGAAAATATCAATTTTTAAAAGTTAAAAAATGTGTGAATATTAGCTACAATATATTATTTGGATAAGCACTCAATTTTTTAGTAATTTATATTAATTAATTTGCATCAGCATTGTTTGAGTGCTGGGGTCTTTGCTTAACACTTGATAGATGCACAACCTTACATATAAATCTTGCAAAATGGATAAAAGTAATCCATATGTATGGTGACTTACAGTCAGGCCAGATTTAGGGGTTGATGCTTTATAAGGCCCTTTTGTAAGTAGCCATAAATTTAATTATAGTGTGTTTATCACTTGAGGTCCTTGATATGCTAATAAAGTGGATTTTTCTTATTAAAAGTAGAGGAAGCTGTCAGTTAGAATAAAGAACAGGGGCACAGTTTAGTTCAGTGGCAGAGCACTTGCCTAACGTGGTTGAGATCTAGAGTTTAGTCATCAGCACCACAGAAGAAATGCAAGTAATAAATACAATAAAGAGTGAGGAAGGTTCCTGAAGTTCCCCACATATAGTTGGGATTGAGAGCTTATCCTAATTTGTCTTGCACTCTTTGGGGTGAAGGCAATAGTTGTGGGGGTTGTAATGACATTTCCATATGTGGTGGTCTGGTTTCAGAGGAGACATTCACATTGTGTAGAAGTCACAATTTGCATCATTAGATTAAACTAGAGGGTGTGATCTTGCCTCCTTTAAGTCACATAATTCTCATTCTATGTTCATGGAAGTTCTGTCTAATTTCCAAAGGGATCGTAGAACTCTAAATTATGATGTCCTCCCGAAGAGTTATGAACGTCACCCCATTAACACTTGACATGAGGAAAAGGCAACTCTTTGAATGTTGAGATAAAAATACATCCCTCTAGCGGAGAGTTATATTTTATCTGTAACTGAGTAATTTAGACTCAAGTGACCTATATTGAGGAAAAGAATTAATAATGAAAAGACGAAGGATTGATGGATTCCTGCCACACGAGAACAGGAAGTTCAGCACATTAGCAGTAGCTGGAAGAATTTGGGACACGATACTATTCCCAAAATTATCAGGAAAAGAAAATGTAATAAAGGAGAAAAAAAATAGCGTGAACAGTTTCCAACTCCCACCTCCCTGGATGTTCAAGTTCACATTTCCTTAGATGGAGCTTCTCCATCGGATTTCTCTTTTGAAAAAGCTCCGTGTTTTGTAGGCTTTCTTCCAGTGAGAAATTAACTAAAGGTTTTTTTTTTTTATTGTTGTTGTTTATTTCTGAAGTGATCATTATGTCCTCAGAACATAATTCTCCGAATCCCACTTGTTGGTATTCTAAGAAAACTCGCTGCTTTGGGTGTGATAAAACACTGTCATCTTCCAAGTTAAAGTCCAGATAAAAATGCATCTAGTTCCTTAGCAAGCCAAACTCCTTAATAGAATTGCTTCTTTGTGGGAACATGGTTTTTCCGAGCATGCTTCCTTGACTGCCTCCCTCCATAATTCTCTTCCACCCCCTCTTCCTCCTCTGCCTCTTTTTCCTCCTTTTCCTCCACTTCCGCTGCCTCTTCTCTTTCTTCCTCCCACGTTAGTTCCTGTAACAGCCCAGAAAAAAAAAATCTGTCCCAGATTTTAAGCACTTTGAAATTCTTATGATAGGAAATGTACCCTGAATTTAATCTGATTATTTAAAAAAGAACTGCAGATTCAATTTCTTATAATAACTTGTTATGATTGTTATAGGCTCCATATCTTTAAGACTTAGCCGAAGCCATAAGAAGGAGGAAGAAACCTGAAATTAAAAGCCACATGCCCCAAACTGCATTTGTTTGATACATAAACCAGTGAAATCAGGTTCGGGAATTTTGGAATCGTACCTCTGACTTCTACTCCCTGCCCCCCCATACTGAATGCTGCAAGTGATTTGTGCACATCTGTAGGAACTCAATTTGGATCCTCTCTGAGATCAATATAAACTTTTAACCACTGGATTGTATCCCTAGCCCTGGGGGATGACTTTTAAGGCTAATTTGACAAAGTGCCATCATGATACTGTGTGTGAGTCTTTGGAGGATACCAAGCCCATGGTTCTATATGAGTTTAAACTTTGATCCTGGAACATCAAATTTCTATTGGGCGTATCAATTCCTGAATGAACAGATTCTCTCGGTTCTGGATCTGTAGAGCAGACTTTCTAACATTTTGAAAGCATAGTGTTTGTTTCAGCAGTTTGTTCTTGGGTCTAAATTTTTTTTTTATTTAAGGATATAAAATGATTCCTAACTCAAGGCCTTTCTCAAAACACAAAAAAGGGCTGCTACAGCTAATACAATTAATACTTTTAAAAGCCTTCAAAAGTTTGTGAGTAAAATTGGAGTCCATATCTCTTTGCCCTTGGGCCTTTATTTTGTTTTTAAGATTTATTTTAAAGTGTGTGTGTGTGTGTGTGTGTGTGTGTGTGTGTGTATGTATGTATGTGTATACACATGGGCAGGTGCAGGTAACTGTGGAGACCAAATGCATCCAATTTTAAAAATAAGGCACATATGATCTTTAACAACCCAGATTCCCTAGCATTCATACTGTGTGCCCTTATTAGTCTTAACTGTCTACTTGGTACAGCCTAGAGTCACATGATACGGTTGTGTCAATTGAGGGATTGTCTAGATCAGATTGGCAGCCTGTAGTCATGTCTCTGGTGGCATTGTCTTGACATAGGAAGACCCAGCTCACTGTGTGTACCACCATTCCCTGGGCAGAAAGTACTGTGTTATATAAAAAAGATATCTAAGTATGAGTCTGTCAACAGTGTGCTGTCTTTCTTTTCCTGAGCACACTGAGAAATAGCCAATAAAACATAGCTCCACCCATGTGAATCATGGCAGAAGGAAGGAAGCGGAAGCCTCATCCCAAAGTAAGCCAAATGGCCACAGAAGTTATCTCCTCAGATCAAGCTCCCAGATCCCAGAAATCACAATTCCAGCTTCAGGTTTATGTGAGACAGTGTTTCCTCTAGTGCATAGGCCAACAGTAGAGAGAAAACATTTTGCCATTCTGCATGACTTAGACAGTGGTGATTATGTACCATCTTGAGAAGGAATTCAGTATTTAAAGCCAACTGAACCCTGAAGACTTGAACACCTGGAGCAACAATTAGGGAGCTTGAGTTTAGGTGACCTGATCACACTTTCAGGGTGGGGATCCAGTCCTGAGAAACCATTTGGAGAACAAGAAACTGAATGTCAACAAGCTGAAAAGAAGCTTGTCTCGGGCAGTGAAGTAACAGAAAGAGGAAGCTACATCCTTGGTGGTCAGGAGCAAACCGCACTAAATGATAACAACACTGGAAAGAGATAGACTGAGGTTAGCAGGGCATCAACCTCTGCAGACATCCGTTTTTCATTTACTCTTTACAGCTTTTTTTTAAGTTCCTTAAAAAAAAAAACCTCAATTAACACAAAGATGCACCTCACAGTTTAAAAAAAAAAAGTTAAACCCAAAGGTAGTAGGCACCAAGAACTCATAAAGATAAAAGAAGAAATCAATGAAATACAGACAAAAAGAACAATATGCATATCAGTCAAACAAAAGTTGATTCTTTGGAAAGATAACTAAGATAAAACCTTTACCAAGGACCTGGAAGAGATAGTTTAGTGGTTAAGATTGCATGCTGCTCTTCCAAAGGACCCGAGTTTGATTGCCGCCACCCACATCCAGCACCTCAAACCAACATCCTTTGGCTCACAATGGTGTGCAATCCCAGTTCTAGAAGATCCAACACTTACTTCTGGATTCCTGCACACACTTGTCATATGTTGTTCACATAACACACACATAGACACAACTCAAATAAAAACAAATTAGTTAAATTAACCAGAAGGAAGGAATACTCAAATTAGTCAAAGAGAAGAGGAGAGGAGAGGAGAGGGGAGGG
>NW_021627653.1:0-48957 GCF_004785775.1 Grammomys surdaster | reverse complement strand
TACCCAGGCATGTTTACTGTATGCAAAGATCTTTCCTTTGGAAGGGTAGAACTCTCTTATCTTGGGAGGTGCGTCATACCTGGCTGTCTCTATTCTATGCAATTGAGATAAATCTGGGAATTTAGTTGGAAATGGATGACATTCACATCACTAAAATACACCCCAAATCTGAAAAACAAAATATTTTATTTCTTAGTCTCAAAGATGCCTTTAAACCACAAACACATGAATCAATGTACAAGTATAAACAGTTACTAAACCAACTCATCTATTTTATTCACGATCACTTTGCATTTGAAAGCTCTCATTGTGTTTATTTTCTGTGAACTGAATTTGAGGCTTTGACTGGGAAGCCATAAATCCAATTTTTGATGAAATACAACTTTGCTGAGAGGCCAGATTGGAAAGGGACCCTGCTAATTTTTCTTCTTAGTGTGGATTTGATAAGTGACAAGCATTCTGCTTTCTCCTTTCAGGTCTAGCACAGCCCAGATTTCTTCCTTCTGAAAAGTTTTCTTTTTTTATGCTTAATTTTTGATGGACAAGGTCTTGCTAGGGACATCCAAATCAGCAGGTTTGCACAGGTCGCATCTGACATGTGCCTAAGGTGTGGGCAGATGAACCAGCTCTAAGACCAGGAGTGCAGCCACTTCTTCTCAGTCTCCCCAGACACTAGTTAGGCCTAATACACTCAGAAGGTTGCTTGTCTAATTTGAACTGCAAGAGACTTTGGCTGGAGGGTAGCTCTGTGTCCCCGTGATAAAAGAACACATAAAACAACCCAGTGCCTGATCACTCTCCCTGACTGTCAGTGAATCATGTCTAATAGCACCTCCATGCAGTTTGCGCCAATTTGCTTGCAATGGCATCCTTTTTCATGGGCTTGCTGCTCAGCAGGCCCTGAAGCAATCTATGAATAACTTCCCAACAGATGCTGTTTATGAATTGAAGCAAATGGCTTCCCTGTTTCTCTTTTTTCTCACTTCAATAATTTTCAGTTACATTACGATGAATATTTATAGTCCTGTAGCAGTGCATAAAAATGGAGCCCGAGAAGACCTGGGTATTGTTTCATACGTGAGTGCTGTTCTAATGGGCTCTGGCTGACTGGTTTTAATAATGTTCTGTTGATGGACCGCAAAGAGGATGCAAATTGTAGATCAGTCATTTCCATTCACGGTTTTACCTGGATGGGCGGTGATAGAGTACTGGCTGCATCCTTCACACTCCTGGGATACCTCCTCTTGCCCGAATAACAGCCCGGAGCATGCCTATCTCTTTCAGTCCCTTTGGAGTAAATCTCACATACATGACTTCCACAAAGTCTCTGTCCTTAATAGAAAAGCCCATTAAGCTAGTTGACTACTCTCTACAGGTATTTCTATTAAAGATTCAAGTAACTGCTGCAGGGGAAGCCGTCGTCCACAGAATACAGCAATCCTCAGAATTGAAATGTAAGTCACAAAGAATATGTTGGTTTTGATTTCCAGGCCCTTTATGGCAAGGAATTGAGCTGCATTTTTGTCTAAAATGGTTTTTCAGATGTTTCATATTTCTATGCTCTTTTAAATGAGCAGGACTTATATGAGTCAGAAATGAGAGGACTTATATCTAGTTATTGCTCCTAAATTTTGTTTGAAGGGAACTGTTCTCTCTTCAGTGGCTTATGTTGCAAATAGCTGGTATACCTTCTCAGCATTTCCCATTTTACAATAATGAGTTCGTTAACTACCCTATATTTTCTAGACTATTGACTGTGTCATATTGACCCACATACAAATAATTGCCTGTTTGGCTATTTGCTTATAAATAAGAGTGTTGAAATGGTATGTAAATATGTACATGCATGCATAGTGAATATAGAGTGAAGCCTCCCAAAATATTTAAATTGTCCCATTTCCTACTTGTACGTTATGAAATACTCACCAACTACTCAAATAGAACTGTATTTATTATGCATGCAAGCCCACAATCTCTTTACCAACTATCATTTGTATGCTACACACAGAAGGTTGTGCTGTAACACAACGGTAAAAATAAAAAAGGCAGTTTGAAGAGAAGTATATTCCTAGCTTTAACTGCAGCAGAGGCAAAGAGTGATCTTCCTTCAATATGAGGAAGCATAACCCACAATCCTGAAATATTCAAGGCATTAATGAAAAGCCCCCAAATTTAATATTTGATCCAGAAAGGTTATTCTTAAAGAAACTGAGACATAGCAGAATGTCTCAGAACTGGAGTCAATGAGAAGATGTTTCTTCAGGCCTGAACCATAAGGCCTATGACTAGACTGTGGCCCTACATGCTGCCATGATATTTCCTTTCTGTTTCTCATTACTTCAGTGCCTAGGCTCCAATCTGGACCTTGTGTATGCCAAGCAAGTACTCCAGCAGAGTCATATCCCGGTCCTCTGTTTGCTTTAAGTAATACTAACACACAACGAAAGCAGCAACTTTAATAAGGATCACGGAATGTTAATGTGAGCATTGTTCTCCCACTAGGGGACCACCAGTTAACAGAGATGTGACTGTAATTTTAGATGCTTGTATGCATATGTAGGATTTGTAGCTGCACACAGGGGCACTTTTCTTGATGTGTCATATTTTCTAATTCATTGTGGAAACTATTTAGATCCTTGTTTCCTTTGTGTCCCTGGTCTGCAACCCGTTGCTTTCCTTTTCTCTTCATTTCTCACCTTTTCTTCTATTTGTGTTTTATCACATTGTTCCTTCATCCTAGAGATCCTTGGACTTTCATTGTGTGTGTGTGTGTGTGTTTACAATACAACGGGGCTTTATGGGGAAAAATCACACTTTCTGATGTTCTTTGTATGGGAATGTGGGAGTTGGGAGGGCTGGGGCAGTGCTCAACATCAGGCTATGGACCACTTTTTAGGGCAGGGCTGTTGAAAAACCATGGCTTGACTATGAAAAATTGTGTGAGACTTGGGCATCAGGCAAACATTGCTTTAGAAAAAGTATCTGGATGTGAGAGCAAGGTGGAACTAGAGTCCAACTTTAAGCATACATTGGTAGCAACAAAGTTTCTAATAGAAAACAGGTGGTAACATCGGACCAGCAAGATTTCTCATTGGATAAATAAGCCCATCACTGTGCCTGATGACCTGAAAGGAGAGAATTGATTTTTTCCAGCTGTACTCTGACCTCCACACACATACACTATGGCATATGAACACACAAACACACACACACACACACACACACACACTCACACAAAATAACTCGATGAAAATGTTATTAAAATTATTTAAGGAAAAACTTGGGAAGCATTAAGTCAGCACCAGGCTTCACAACAGGGATCAGGAGCACAAAGATGAGGGATAGCTCTATCTGAGTTTGGTTTCTGCTTTCCTGAGAGATAACTGACAGAAAAATTAGAGAAAAGACAATTGAAACTAGCTTAAAAAAAAACTCAATATAATTATCTGCAAGGGAATATAGATAAAAGATAAACATATCTATTTGGGTTCCCTGAGGGACAAGCCTGACTGCATAGGGGTTGATGTCAAAAGTATCCCCTCTCCAGGAAAAAAACATTTGGATGGGTATGGCCCTCATGCCTCACTGGACAACGACAGGGGGACTGGAGTCATTACAAGGTCCCCTTCAAGTACTGGAGATCAGGCCTCTATCCCTGCCTTCACAAGATTAGAATTGCCACAGCCCTTCTATACTTAGAGAAGGGAGGAGATGTCAGGGGCAGTCCTGCTTATACACTGAAGGCCTAAATTCGGCCATAGGCCTAAAATCAGCAATAGGCCTGTCATACATGTATACCAACACCAAGTCTTGGGTCTCAGTGGAAAAACATTGAAACAGATGGCTATAAGCTAATGTAAACAGGCAGCTTTTGTGGAAGTTTACAAGCCTGAGTAGTCATAGACCTTGTAAATAGGTAGCCTTGGCAGACAATACCAACTTAGATAAGGTCAATTGAGTCATAGGCAGAGTCATAGTGACTTGTCCCCTGAACCTTCGCCCAACTGATACCCGGTTCTGAAGATATCTGTATTCCCCCTGAACACCCACACTCCATTGTCATTCCTTTCCCCACATCTTGCCTTTCTGTGTTTGTAACCCCTGTGTGAATGAATTACGATTTGAGAAAAAATAAATTATTAAAAAAAAATCAAAGAAAAACACAAGGGAGGCATTCTATGTGGACAAAAGAAAACGTGTAAAGAGTGAGAGACTGGAAAATGATGTTATTTGACAAATTACAGATGAGTAATGAGTGCATGAATCAAAAATGAAACAACAGAAAAGCACAAAGAGAAGGACCATGTGCTTTGGGTCAGGGAAATAGCAAGGGCCATGAAGTTGTGAGTAGGGTTACAATTAAAGTTGGATCTGGTGAGATATCTCAGTGAGTAAAGGCATTTGTCTCTGAGCTCTGTAACCTGACCTTGAACCCTGGACCAAAGAGAGTAGAACCAATTGGGAGAGAACCAATTCCAGCAGGTTGTTCCTCTGACCCCCATTCGTGATTGCTATCTGCATCCACACACATACACATTAAATAAATAAATATATTTCTAAAAAAATAATAAAAATTGAAGTTGAAAAAGAAAAAAAGTAATTATCTACATCTTCTTTAAAAATTTGCTTATTTCATTTTATAAATCAAGAGGCAGGCCAAAGGGTGGCACATACTCTGAGGGCTTTGAATCTAGGTGTATATAATATTAAAAGCTATTTTATGGGCAAGAAGACTCTGTTTAATGTGTTACAAGAAGCCCCTAGCACAGGATTGTCCAACCTTTTCACAATGCCATGATACTATCTACAAAGCTATTAGGCCCTATTCATGCCTATTCTGGGCACTTGCAGCCTACAGATCAGGCATATTTGCCCTGGAAGATGGAAGTAGGATGGAATCCTTGCTAGAACAGGATATCCAAAGGGGTTTCAAATACTACATAGACAGGAGGCTTGGCATTTTCTCATCATTCTCCCCCTTCCATGAGAACAAAAGAGCAGCAAGATTTCACAGGTCAGGCAGAAATTGAGCCAGGGATTATGGAAATCATTTACATAGTACTCATATCTGTGGGTTCAATCCAAGTTCTAGAAACTCAAGCAATTATATCCCTTTTACTTTTATTAAATAATACCACCAAAGAAACAACTAGTAAATATAAGATCAAATTTGTGTCTCTAGATTTTATAGATACTTTGTAGAGATAATTCAAAGAAATTGATATTATTTTTCTCTGTAAAAATGTGCCTTGATACACTGTTATATTAAGTATATTCTTCTTTTATTATTGTATCCAAGGTGACTACATTACTGCTACATTCTTCACTTCTATCCTTTCTCAGCTTTTCTTATCTATCCTGTCATATTTCTCCCAATCATCCATTGGTCAATACATCTTCTTTTTGAAAAATAATATTTGCTGAGCAATGACTGACAGACAGTAGTTAGAGACCTTCTAGTAAATAAAATAGGATTTAAATTCATCCTAAGGGGTACTCACCCCTAAAAAGGTTTCTGGAAAAGTACAAAGCTTGTTGTGATCCCATGAGACAAATGCCAGAGTAAGTCAAGGTACGGATGTACAGCTGAGCCTGGGTTGGATGATTAGTAGTGGTACCAGGGTTTTAGATAGAGAGGTCCAAATGAATCCAAGGCTAGAACCAGCAGAAATTCAGAATGATGGCATTTAAAATTTCCATGCAGAGGGACCTGGAGTTATGAAGACTCAATGGGGGTGACCTTAGCTAAAGTGCCCAACAATGGGGAGAGAAAACTAGAAGAGTCCACCTCCATTAGATAGGCAGGGCCTCAAGTGGTGGGATGGGGTTACTAACTCACAGTCAAAATTTCTGACCCAGAACTTTTCCTGGCTGAAAGAACTACAGGGACAAACATGGAGAAGAGACTAAAGGAAAGATGGGCCAATGACCGGCCCAACTTGGGATCCATCTCAGGGCGGTGGGAGTACCAAGGCCTGACACTTTTACTGATGCTATGATGTGCTTACAGATAGGAGCCTAGCATGGCTGTCCTCTTGAGAGGCCCTACCAGCAGCTGACTAAGCCAGTTGCAGATACTTATACCCAACCATTAGACTTAAGTTGGGACCCCTGTGGTTGAATTAGGAAAAGGAGTGAAGAAGCTGAAAGGGAGGGTGACCCCATAGGAAAACCAGCAGTCTCAACTAAGCTGGACCCCAGGGAGCTCCCAGAGGCTTAGCCACCAACTAGGCAGCATCGTCTGATGCCCCCAGCACATATATAGCAGAGGATTGCCTGGGCTGGCCTGAGTGGGAGAAGAAGCACTTAATTCTTGAAAGACTTGAAGCCCCAGGGCAGAGGGAGGCCTGATGGGGTGGGAGAGAGCACCCTCTCAGAGGCAAGAGGGAGGTGGAATGGGATGAAGAATTGTGGGAATGGGAACTGAGACGGGGGATTTGGAGGGGAGCAACAGCTGGAATATAAAGAAATAAATAATAATAATCAAAAAAGGTTGTGCTAGATCCTCTGAGTCCATTACCCTGAGGGTAACAGGGAGTCAAGACTACTTTCAGAAAGACACTTTCACTTTGGAACAATGAGAACAGAGCATGGCAGACACACTGGAAAAGCCAGACCAAATCCAAAGGGCCCCGCTTGGGAAGCCAATGTGGTGCCTTGGTGAGGTGATAGTGGCCCAAACTGAGCGAGTCAAGAGAAAGCCTGAGACTGCAAAGCTGTTATGTTGCTTTCCTTTATGTTCCACTCAATGGTTTGTCAATATGGAAGAGATGCCTATAGCAGGAGGTCTGTACCTGCTCTTCACAAATCTCCCCAGAAAACGTTATTGTCCAGCTTTTTCATATTATGTTCTTGTTTATTTTACCTCTTTACTATGCAGATCTTCCATATATACTTTTATAAATTTCAGGAAAGTTGCTACAATCTTGAAGCTCTGTGTTAAAGTTATAGATTTAGATATTGGAAACACATGAGATTAAATCCTGCTCCTGTTTTCCAACATTTAAGGGCCTCAGGCAAGCTCCCTAACATGTACCTCAGATTTCTCACTTTTAAGATACAGATAACAATAACAACAAATAAAGGCAGTGTTGTCTACTATTTAGTGTTAAGACCAACAACTACTCTACCCCAGTTACCAACATAGTGCTTGATCTATCACAACTACAGAAAGGTCTAGACTTTATACAAACACCTCCAGAGGTCCGAAACTTTATGTAGAAAAGTGGCATATTGGTTTGTGTTCTTTATTTGTCATAAATATAAAAATCTAACATTCTGAGGGAATATAAAGCAATTATGTTATTAGGAAAAAATAATTAGACTTTGTAAAAGATTAATGCTATCTGGCAGCTATAGATCTTAAATTATTTTAGATTGCATATAAACCTTATATTATTTTCTCATACAATTCAAGAGCAAGAGGTTAGATATATTTAAAAAAGGATTGTTGTTCCAGTCATCCTAAAAGCATGCATTTTTAAAAAGTATATTTTAAACAACACAGAAAGTAACTAATAGTAATTTCTCACGGAAATTACTTTTTTTGTCCCTGGACAAAGAGTTCAGAACCAATCAAAAACGAATCAATATAAACTCTAATGTAAACCATAATTAAGGTTGACAAATAGGTTCTTGAATGGTGTTAAATAATGCATTTATAAAAATAGAAATCAAAAGTCACACAAGCCAAGGCATCAGTTTCTGAGAGATGCCTGGTGGAGACATTCTTGCTATTCACTACAAACTTTCATGGACATCTGTAAGTGACCCCCAAACCTTATGGTGATATTGTAAAGGTACCCTGGGCTCCCTCATGGAGATGATTCATTGTAGCCATCTCTTGATGTGAGCTTAGGTGCTGGGTGGATAGAGTCACTAGGTTCTGAAATATCCCTGCAGGATGCATGGACAGCAAGTTCCCTGGTACAAATGGATCTCAGAACTTGGAGGTCTGAGGGGTGTGTCTTTGACATTATCAATGGCCTTGAAGTCACTATCTTAAGAATTCAAACAGAGTAGTGACGTAACTACTGTCTTCTCAGAGCAACACATGTAGAGGGAGACATCCCAGTGGTAAAATCAGGGGATGATTTAGAACTAAGTAAATTTAAAACTGATTCATGTCTAACAGGAAGGCAGCACTGTTGGCAAGCAAATAGCAGTTAGCTACATGCCTTCTGGGGGGACGCTTCTCCCATCCGCATAATATACAATATAAAACTGAAAGCAATACACACCATATTCACATGTTATGAAACTGTCATGAAGATCAATTTGTTTATAAAGGGGCTGAACATTTGGAAGAAAGGTATACATTTATTATATCTTTGTGTCGGGCCATTTATATTTAAATAGGAACCATGCACTCAAAGTAAAATAATCCCTGTAAGCACTCGGCATTTCTAATGAGTTATTTAATGTTTTATGTTTGTGATCTGCTCCGTGATCAATAAAATACAGATAAAAAGCATTCTACAAAGCTGTAGCTTATGTTATGAAATAATACAAATTTAGGTTGATGACTATAGTTCATATTAAAGCAAATCTCTCTAAGGAGTTACCAGCTGTTGATTTTATATTTTTCTGTTTGAAGGAAGTTTTCAAAGGGATCTTCATATCTAATAGATCTCCACAGAGATCATTGTCTTTAAAATTCAGACTGAATCCTATTTGCAAAGCTTACTTAGAATTGGTCTCTAGAAATGATTTCTAGGCTCAACCAGAATTAGTTGTTTGTTTTCAGTAGTTACATGCTGGGGGACCCAGGAAACATGAATTAGACCTTCTGAACACAAAGGGTAGCTCTACTCAAATCAAGAGCCAGTTGGCAATATCTATCTCATCTGGAACTAGAATGGAAATATCTGCACTTGTCTGCCACATGGAGCCTTAAGTTGGAAGACCCCCTCTCTGCATTAGTTCTTCATATTCAGCCAGCCTTCAGGTTAAGACTGCCTTGTGTTTGCACTGCCTAGGTGGTCATGGGTCTTGTTAAAGTGCGTGGTTAAATTGTAGACTGTCTCATGTATACTGGCACACTTTTCATGAACAAGCCAGACCTATTGGGGAACATTGACAGCTAAGATTCATTGATTTTTCACTGTCTTGACAATGAACGTTTGCTTCCTAAGGTAATGAACAGTTTCTCTGGAATCTACTCGATTTCCAGCTCTGCTTAAAGTAATAAGAGCCACTGACGGGCATCTTTTAGGAACAGAACACAGTGTATAACCAGTTTCAATATCCCATCTCACTTCTGCTGGAAGCCTCCAGCACAGGCCTATATAATATTCTTCCTTTTTAGAGAGAATTTAACCCACAGCTCAGGATGGTTAAGTGGCTTGCTCAAGACATAAAATCCAATATAAAATCTAAGTCCTTCACTATAACTGATGGTTTCTACCTGCCAATCATACATATGTGATGCTTGTGGGTACACACTCATCACCTCTATAATGAGAGGTTAGCAGCAAATTACTTTTGGAGCTGCTTACAACAACACAAGGTCTCAGTCCCATTATTTCAGTATTTCTCTATGGAATATGATTCAGTATAACAGGTGTCTTTTTGACTTTATCTCTACCTAACATCCTTAGTTTATAAATTACTAAGCATTTTAAGGAGACCTATGAAGAAGGAGAGAGTTTACCTTGGCTTTCTCCTGGTACAATCCTGGGAGACAGCATTATCAAATGCTTCTGATGAGCTAGTTCCCTTTCCAGAGGTCAAATAAAAAGTTCTTTCCCAAAAGCAAGTGTGCTGGGGAGATAGTAAGTTAAGTGCTTGCCTTCCAAGCATGAGGACCTGAGTGTGTCACCTAGAGGCCATATCAAAAAGTTGGTGTCCTGGCATGTGCTTATAATCCCAGTGCTGGAGGGACATAGGCAGGAGGATCCTGGCCACCCAACCTATGTGTTTGGCAAGTTCTATACTGGGAATGTTGTTTCAAACCCAAAATCGAATGTTAAACAATAAAAAACTGTAGATGGCACTCATGTGGAGGGAAACCTCTGGCCTCTGGCCGCCACATGCAGGGACACATGTATGCATGTATACACGCACACACACACATGCATGCACGCACGTGCGTGCCATTTAACAGAGACAGATTTATTAACTGCAAGGTTCTGAATGCTTTTATTTTATTCCAAGAATTATCAGGACAGAATTTTCTGTCTTGGTTTTAAAATTATCTACAGTGCCAGATCTTCAGTGATCAGAAACAATCAATGGAAAAATCACTTTTACAAGAGACCTGTTGCATCTGTAGGACAACCCCCAGGAGGATACCAAGCAGAGCCCTTCCTTAACTCAATTAAGAACACCACAAGTGATAACTCCATTTCCCTGTGTTTTCTCCCAGCGTGAGATGACTCAGCCAGAAATAGCAAGATAATATCGCAGATGTTCCTTTGCTCGCATAGCTGGTTATTGCTTATCTCGATGATATTTTAATACAAACACACAACTGTTCACCCTGTTTTATGGCTGTCAGGATTTTGCTTCATATTTAACAAATGGAAGTTTATGAGCAAAGTATCATTGACTCGGATTTACTTTCCCTCTCATTATGTTACATGGAGAAGCTAAATGCTCTAGAGGGTATTATTGGCTGCATCTGCACTGATAGTCTGTAGGATTCAAGCTGCCCATCCAGATTCTCCCCTGGTACCACCAAAGGATCAAATTGCTTTCTAGAATCCCAAGCAAATGACAATGAAGTATGATTACTCTCACCCTCTTCTTGGGTATAGTATAAAATAGTAAATAATTCCCTGGGTCATTTGTCATCTTCAAATGAGTTTTTTCGCTACTGACCTGGCTTAAGGGGCTCAGCAAAGTAGTATGGATATATGGCTTTGAGGTTTTTGACCCTGATGTGTGGGTTCACTTAAGCTCTGTGACCTTAGAGTAGTCCCTTACAATTGTGTGTGTGTGTCTCACAGGTCAATGTCAAATGTCTTCTTCAATTCTTAGTCACTCTCTGCTACTTTACCTTTTTTTTTTTTTTTTTTTTTCTGAGACAGGGTCTCTATTTGAATCTGGTGCTCACTGATCCAGCCAGACTTCTAGTCTAGCAGTGAATTCCAGGGATCTGCTTGTCTCCCTGCCCTCACTGCTACACTACAGACAACTACTGCCTTATTTGTCTTTTTACAAAGGAAACCATGCTTGCACAGCAAGCGCCTTACTGACTGAGCCAGCCCAGCCCCTTCCATTTCACCCCTCTGTCCTTCAGCTTGGGCTTGAGCAGTCACACATCAGTCATACTGATCCTGTGCTTTGTTCACTGATACGAGCCACACACGATGACTTGGAGACACCTGGGGAATTATCCTGAGTGGCATCAAGCTCGATGCTGCAGTTGTTAGTTCCGAAAACTATTCTGAGGGGACAACAAGCACTTTGAAAAGGAGCCTGGAGGCTGGAACACAAGCTTCTTTCCAAGGTGTCCACTGTGATTCTCAATCCAAACTGTCTTATCCAGAGTTGAGGAGCTTCATAGAGATTTATTGAGGTTGATGAATATGTATGTACACATACAAACGTAATTCACATAATTATATGTATGTGGATATATATATATATATATATATATATATATATATATATATACACACAGACATAGACATTTACATGTATACATATGATATAAATATATTTATTATATGTATACACACATGTATTTTCAGCTATGAACTAGGGAAGGGAGAGAGAGACAGGAAGAGCAGGAAAAAGCACCAAAGCCAATATATACATATGTGTACATATATATGTGTGTGTATATGTGTATATATATACATACATACATATATATCCACAGGTATATGTACACATATGTAGTATATACATATATGCAGACACATATACATGTATATATACACATACATACAATATATACATATGTATATATATAAAAATATAATATATGTGTTTATATATGTTTGTATATGTATGTACAAATATAGATACTTACATGTATACATGTAAGTATATATGTATTCCTGACTGAATCCCTTAGAATCTGTTCCAAATCAAACCCTTTATGTGACCCTCTGGCCCTAGCAGGCAGTCACAAACAGGCTATGCCCAGCAGTTGTCCTATGGATGCTGTTCTCCCTAAGCCCAAGCAGTCTAACGAGTGGGTTTCAGTTTTCTGATGTGTGTTACAGTTAAGGACTCATACTCACCTGAGACCATCAAACCCACAGGTGCCGCCCCTTGCAGGCTTCCTCATCAGCAGAGCTGATTTCTGGGTGCTGTCTCTGAATCTTCCTTTCTGGATTGTACTGGGGAATTGTCTCTGCTTGGCTTTGGCTTTTTCCTGTTCTCCCCTACTCTCTGCTTCCCTGGTCCATGGGTCATAATGAGGCATGAACATTATCGTGTTTATGGCTCATGACAGAGTTATTGTTTCCCCGCGTCTACACACTCCCACCTGACCCTGATCCAACACTGACCTGTGAATGAAAAACTGGGAAAGTTGACACTTTGCTCTTTGCCCCTTCTTGTCTTCATCATATTAAGTGTGTAAAGGTTTGTTGATTATTGTTGGGTTACATTGATATATGATGGCTTAGCCACTGCCCCACTGTATTTCTTGTTCCCTATGCTTTAGTAATAAGAATAGAGGCAATCCGCCGGGCGATGTTGGCGCACGCCTTTAATCCCAGCACTTGGGAGGCAGAGGCAGGCGGATTTCTGTGTTTGAGGCCAGTCTGGTCTACAGAGTGAGTTCCAGGACAGCCAGGGCTACACAGAGAAACCCTGTCTCGAAAACAAACAAACAAACAAACAAACAAACAAACAAAAGAATAGAGGCAATCCTATGCTAGACCGTTTTAAATGCTTTGCAAAAAGTATCTGATTAACAGCATTCTAAGGTAGGCACCATGCCTAGTCTCACTTTGTAACTGGATACCTAAAACAGAAGGATAAATATCTTGTTTAATATTTCACAGAGAAGTGGGGAAATGAAGATTCAAAACCCAAGTAACGGAGGCCCTGAACCTGCGCTCCCTCTCGGCAGGCAGCTCGGCTTCTTTGCTTTCCTTGAGTGACCTGGCCTCCTCTGCCTGTGACTTCTGACATAGCCCTGTGCATCACGTGCCTGTGCACTAAAATTCACCATCACCATTTCCGTTTTCAGCCCTTTGCATATCGGCCTCTTATCTAAATTTGCACCGCTGTCTAGTTCACCAGTCATATTCCAGATCAAAGATCATTTTCTTTCAAGATGTTCTTTTGCATGCCTGCATGGACCTATAGTATGTATGCACTCATCTGAGTAGAGGCCAGAGAGTATGTTCATCAATTGCTATCCACCTATTTATTTATTTATTTATTTATTTATTTATTTATTTATTTATCTGATGTAGGGTCTCCCATCAAACCTTAAGCTCACCAACTGCCAAGGCTGGCTGGCTAGTAAACACCAGAGAGCCCCTGTGTCGACCTATCAAGTGCTTTCCATGTACTTGGCTACACTAACATTGTCTGTGGGCCCTGGGAATTGAAACTCAGATCCTCATGCTTGTGTGGGAAGCACCTTAACCACCAAGCCATGTCCCAGCACCCTCAATGAAGCAGTCCTTGACGCTCTCTGTACTCATTCTTTCAAGGCACTCCATAGCTGTCCTTTCAGCAGCACAGTTGCAATCCAGCCACTATGAATCAAATATTTCTCCCTTCTAATCCCAAGTTCAATTCAGACAAAGTTCATGGCTGTCTATCATCATTGTATCTCTCTTGAATATTCATCCCCCTAAGCTTTTAATTCTTTGCATAACCTTTCTAACTGAGAGATACAGACAGTATGTATCTTACAGGGATTTTGTGTTAAGAGATATAGTGTGTCTACCAGCATGGGCCACCAGATTCCATATATGGTGCTCAAGAAATAATAAGAATTGGGTGTGTCGTGTATATTTGTGTTTGTGTGTAAATGTGTGTATGCCTGTGCATTTAGACATAGGAGGTTAAAGTCTGATGTCTTCCTCAGCCCTCTACTTTATTTTTTGAGACAGTGTATCTCACTGAATCTGGAGCTCACTGATTTGGTTACATTATTCCAAGATCTTTGGATCAAGGACACTTATATCTCTGCCTGCCTGGCGCTAGGATTACAGCTGCATGCTACCATGCATAGATTTTTATGTGGATGCTGGGGCTGTAAATTCAAGTCCTCATGCTTATATCACATGCTCTTTACTGACCAAACCTTCCCCCTAACCTCCTGTTACAATAAACCTTATTAGATACACTAGCAAAAGTATAATACTGCTTTCTGCAACCTGTGCAAGCCATTACAAATTCTGGGCCTTTGGGGCCATGTGACTTGGTTGGGCAAATGAAAAGGCAAAAAGAAGTGACAAATATTACCATCAAGTAGAATCTTCTGTGGCATTGGCTGACTCTGCAGCACTTCCTTCCCCTCTGCTACGAGGCCAACCAAGTCCCAAACACGAACTGCTGCTGCCTTAGAGAAGAAGTGAACAAGAGTGACGTACAGTTCAGCTTTTAGCTGCAGGACAAAGATGTAAAATGTAACTGAAAAATGAAACTTTGTGGTGAGTTAGTGAGATATTAGGATTTAAAAATAATATCATAAAATTATACCAAGCTAATTGACACAGAAACTAAATGATGGGTATGCAGTGACTCATTTTTATCCCCCTTTCATTCTTGAAAGAGTCATTTTTTTTTAGAAAATAATGTTTTTATTCATTCTTTGAGAGTTTCATACAACATATTTTTATTATATTCACTTCCCCCAAACTCTCTCAATCCCACTGTATTCAATTTGTACTGGCTAAATACTGTTGGATGTACAGACTACCCTGTGGTATGGTCAACCTACTGGTGGCCACACCATTCATGAAAATAGACTCTCCCTATACTAGCAGCTATCAAATAGATGAGCTTGATGCCTGTCTCCCTTTCTCCATACTAGGCTTTTGTCTGGCTGGAGCTACATAGGTCTTGTGCATGCATAGGTCTTGTGCATGTCAATTGCTGTGAGTTCATACGTGCATCTATCCGGTTGTGTCTGGCAAACACTGTTTCCCTGAAGCCATCTATCATCTCTGGCTCTTGCAATCTTTCTGCATCCTCAGCTTGAAAGATTTCCTGAGCCCTGATGAGAGGAATGTGATACATAAATATTTGTGTATGTATGTATATAAATATAAATAAATATATATATATCACACACACGTTCAGACCCGCTTCAAGTAGAGACATAAGTCATATATAAGGGTGTCTGCTTCTTCTCACTCCTCTATATAGCCTGGCCCAGGCTGGCTTTCTGAAGTCCAAAGTCTTTCACTTAGGAAAAGACCTCATTCTACTAGCTGAGCCCTCTAGAGGATGCCAGAAACACAATGCAGAATCCTTCATTGATAATTCTTGGCAGTTCTCAAGTACCTTTCTTTCCATGTTGGGTTCTGACCCTGTGGCTGAATATAAGTGATGGCTCCCTTCAACTGGGCCATATTCAAGTTTCTTATCCTTGGGAGATACACACACACACACACACACACACACACACACACACTCACAGAGGCAAAGCTCCAACATACATATGAGTATGAGTATATACTTATGAAAAATTTACGGTTTTTTAAGACAAGTACTCCTCACTCTTGTAAGGTTTGTTCCACTGTAACACCTTTTGTTATTAATAGGAGTACAAGGCTCAGAACAGTTAAATCTATTGATTTTTGGCCAAACAACTAGCTAATGACATAGCCAGAACTGAGACCACATGTTTGGAGATAGGATGTTCCTAATCACCACATTTCCCTAGGTCATATGTATTAGTGCACACATTTGCAGACCTAAGTAGAAACACAAACATTCTCGAAATGCCAAGAGGAATATAGATTAAACATCTGTTCAGTGTCATCAATGGGAACACAAGAGAATGGACTGTGTTGAGAATCTTTCCAGAGTTCAACCTCTGCTATTTAACTTTGTTCTTACTCCACAGTGAAATTTTCTAGTCAAGGAAAGCTTGCTTATTGCCATCTCTTTCTTCCTGCCCTCAGGAGAGTGTGGAAATGCCCTGATTACAACCCACAAAAGCATTCCTTCCCAAGTTTCTCTGGGAGGTATCTTTTAGTGTTTCCTTTCCTTTCCTGTTTTAAGTAGGACTCCATAGTGGCCACAGTCAATTCCAAGACTAAAATTTGATGCATGTCTCAGTGTTAAGAGCCAGCCCCCAACTTTTCCGAATTCTTTGTGATAATCCATACAAAAATTTGTGGGTTTGTTCTGATAAAAGTGTCCAAATGAGCATAAACACAGTTTAAGTTATTTAGGAGGCAAACAGGAAAGCTGAGCAGAAGTCAAAATTACAGAGCTGTTGGCAGCAAAGAGCTTTGAGTATGTCAGACCCGGCTCGAGTCTTTAAGCCATCTCTGTATGTGTATAAAGCCGGTTGCTATAGTCTCTGCAATTACATTCTTAAAATTTACATTGTTTTATTTTTAAACTGAGGATGACTATCCTATCTCATAGAGTCACAGGGAAAATACATTTAATAATGTCCAAAACTAGTATGTAATAAGTTAATAAAATATTATCTATAATTACTTATAGAGATTGAATCTGCACACTAAGATATTGGCTACTTACCCACTGACCCTTTCCCTATGAACTTTTCATAGGTTGATGAGACTGCGAGTGTGACACTTGGAGACTGGCTATTTTTGCCACTGATTCATACTATCTAGAAAGCTGCATAGACCTAGTGAGACTTCATAAGCAAGGCATAGACAAATGGCTATCCCAAGGAGAAACTGCCTTAGCATAACAAGGAATCTAGGTAAAGCCAGGCAATAAAACAGAGCAAAACAAATAGATTCCATAAATGTAAAGTGAAAAGCAAACCACTCCTGCAATTATAGTACTCCTATGATTTATGCCTTTAATTTGTCTAAATCAGTGACCCATGGAGTATTGGCATAAAAATTTCAAATTCAGCAGAAGCCTAAACCACTGTAAGGAAACACTGCATTTTTATTAGTTATCCTTCTTCCATTGACTTCTCAGAAACAAAATGAATCCTTCCCCGAGCGAAGCAAAATGAAGTATTGTACTTACTGAGATATTATTGATCCCTGAGTCTTAGCATCCAATACGTCACAGACTCATAGAAGCACTCCTTGCCTGAGACATCGACAAATCAGAATTACATTCATGAAACCTTTGCTTCTGTGGAACGTTATCCCCAGGTTTCAGCCTGGATTATTTGATGAGACGAAACTAAAATAGACTGTAGCAACTTTGGGTACAACACAAAAGTAAGGAAAGGTACAGAAATCTTTTAGAGAGAGAGCTAGAGATAGCTCATAGATTCCCCAGATGAGGTGAGTGTGCATACTTGAGAAAGCTCTGTAAATGGATTCAAGCCCCAGGGTCCAGGAGGCACCAACCATGAGATGCAAGAAAATTTCAAAAGTAGATTCTCATCTTGGATTACTTCCATTGATATTTGCATGACTGAGGGAAACTTCTGACTAGCCTTTGAGATAGAGAGGGCTAGTAAACAGAGAGTGTCCCCCACATGGGAGACCCCTGCCAACTTCCAGAAATGATTCAAATCTTGTGAAGCAAGATTTTTATTTTAGTTCAGTGAGACCCTTCTTGGACTTTTGTCCTACAGAGCTGTGAGACAGTAAATTTGTGTTGCTTTAAGCTACTTCTGTGCTTGTGTGAATGGTTTATAAAAGCAACAGAAAGTCAGAATAGCCATTTTGGAAGTCACATCTTATAACACATTGTGTATTGTGTTAGACATGAGACAGATGAGTAACAGCATCATAGGCTAACCACAGTTGCACAAAGATAAACCAAACCTCTGACACAAACTATGCTCAGAGATAGATGGTTCTGCCAAGCTTTATGGCTAACTACCTCTGGGTTTGATGTATACATAAGGTTGAAAAGAAGGATGAGGAAAGGTGTCAGTGATATATATTCTCATATTCATGCCCCCCTCACATAGGGCAGGGAAGAGCTGTGCATCCTTCCTGAACCCAAGAGAATCCAATACAAGGCGAACACTAGAGACGGACATCTGTACCTTTTGAGATTAGCTCATAGAGGTAAAGTAAAGAAAGAGTATATCTGTTTTCACAGAGATAGTGTGAGTCTCTATCAGAGGAAACTTCTTGATGGAGTGGAATGATCCAGAAAGGGCTAGAAGAGCAGAAATGTCAAGGATAAGGAATTTGAATATGGCCCAATTGAAAAGAGCCATCACTTATATTCAGCCACAGGGTCAGAACCCAACATGGAAAGAAAGGGTACTTTAGAACTGCCAAGAATGATCAATGAAGGATTCTGCATTGTGCTTCTGACATCCTCTAGAGGGCTCAGCTAGTAGAATGAGGTCTTCTCCTAAGTGAAAGATTTTGGGCTTCAGAAAGCCAGCCTGGGCCAGGCTATATAGAGGGGTGAGGAGAAGCAGACACCCTTATGTATGACTTATGTCTCTACTTGAAGTGGGTCTGAACTGAGCAGAAAGAGAACCCTAATGTTTGGACCATTACATTATGTACTTAATATTAGACTTTATTGTAGTGAGGCTTTTCGTGTGACTGGGAAGGAAATATAGAAATTGCAGGACTTGTCCAACATTTCAGAACTGTAATCTGTTGACAGATAGTGGCAGATGGAGGATGAAGCCTGTCAAATTTGTCTTATGAATGTGCTTGTCAAGTCTAACATTTTCTCCTATATTAGTTACCAGAACAACAAAGTGATTTGAAGATATAGGAAACAAAAACTAGTCCTAAAACAATGACATTGGAGAAATAACAGAGTCCGTGGCAGTAGTAAGTGATCAGCATTTAAATGTTAACTATTAACCTAGAGATGACCAGGTATAATCACGCTGAATTCAGATAAGAATAAACCAAGGTGAATGATAGTGAGGAGATAGGACAAAGTAAAGTGTAAGCTAGGATAAGAAAAAGTCATCTATGAGATGAGTTTTCCACCCAAAGGTTTTAAAAAATAGTGTACTCAGCCAAGGAACACTGAAGAACTTTACTGAAGTGAAGAGAGAAATACATCTGCATATCAATAAGAGCACATGGAGATTGTGGCTTCTAAGAATACCTCATCTCTCAGGTCTCCAAGAAGAAGAAAATGTGCTGGCTTCAGATGGCCCCAACTGCACCCCAGAATGTCTATATTAGTTATAGTTCTTAAAATGATAAAGTACCTGACAAAGGCAACTTAAGGGAGGAAAGATTTAATTTGGTTGATAGTTTCAAAAGATTCAGCCCACCATGATGGTGAAGGCATGGTAGAATGACCAATGGTGGGGCTAAATCTTGGCCAATCAGAAAGCAAGGACACAAGACCAGAGCTAGAGGTGAGCCCCATATAAACTTATCTATAAAAACTAAAATGTGGGATCCATATGTGAGAAAAAAACAAAAACAAAAATATATTGTTTCCAAGTGTGGCCTATTTCACTTAACATAATGATGTCCTGTTCTATTTTTCTATTGGTTTAACAAATAAGCCTTTAAAATTTTACTTTATTTTTGAGAATCCCATATATGTATACAGTGAAATATGGTAATGCCTACCGCATTCTTTCCAAACCCCTATATCTTCTTGACAACCCCCTCATATCTTTATGTCACCCTCCTCTTTGATAACTTATTAAGTCCTGTAACTGCTTCTCATATATGCATAGGTTTGTGGCTACCCAGTGGAACATGGGAAACCTACCAGTGGCCATAAACTCAGAAAACAATAATTCTCCCTGCTTCAGAAATTACTCATTGCCAAGTGGGTGTGGCTGGAGATCACCTATGCTGGGATCTTGGCTGTCTTAGTCCTATGTAGGTCATGTGTAAGTAACCATAGCAGCTCTGAGTTCATTGATGTGATAGCCCTATCATATCCAGAGGACAGTATTCTGTGGTCGCTTTTCTCTATCCTCCGGCTCTTATATTCTTTGTCTTCCCTTCCTCAGTGTTTCCTGAGGCTGTGTGTTGTGTATGTGGGGTTAATATAGATGTCTTGCTTAAGGTTGAACACTGAATCTCCATTTCTTAGTACTTTGGCCAATTATGTTTCTCAGCATTGACTGTTGTCCACTGCAAAAAGAAGCTTTTCTGATGGGCTTGAGAACAGGCCAGGTCCATTAACATGAGGAGATGGGCAACAGATATTCCATTTGGGGCATGGCAGCCTCTGCCTCACAGACTGAGCCTTCAAAACACATCAAGGAATGGTTGTGCCCTTGAGGAGCCCCATCAATCAGAGGCACACAAAGAGACAAATGTTTCTGGTATGATTTTTTATTGCTGCCACCATGACTTCCCTGCCATTGCTCAAAAGTATTAGGTTCTTCACTGTACCAAGGAATGATTTAGTCAGGAAGCTGGAAGTGTCAGGCAGACATGCTGATGCAGGAACACATATGGCATTCTCATTAGTCAGAGGCTAAGGGCCAGTGCATTCAAGCAGAAGGCTGAGAGGGTTGGTACATAATTGGGAGAAGAGTTGGAAGAGCAATCCCAGGCACAGCTCAAAGAGTGACTTAGCCCATCGGCCCCTGGAGAGTCTTGGAAGAAAAGTAACTGCACAGGAGGAGGACTGACTGGTGGTGCCAGCTGGTGAAACATATTTTATACAGAATGTTACCTGTTGCTTTCTGCAGCAATGTCTGCAACACTTTTTAAAAATAGAATAGTAGCAGAAGTCATCCTATGCACACCCTGCATCTAAGCAGCCATGACTTGCTCTTAGGCACAATTCATGGGAATGTTTGAATTGAGCTGAGAAGGTTTGTAGAAGGGGTCTAAAGGGTCAAAAGCCTTAAAAGTCAAGAGGACCGCCGAAGTCTTTCTGTAATTCTATCTAGACAACAGCAGTGAAACGGCTCTTGCTGACTATGGCCATGGAGTTGATCCATGCTGCTCTGGCCTGAGTCATTCTGTGAAGAGGAACCATAGATTTCTTTTGATTGTATATGTGCGCATGTTTGTGTTGGGGCTGGCCATGAGTGTGAAAGCCAGATGACAACCAGGAGTTTGATTCCTTACCTGATATTGACCTTGTGTTATGAGGCAGTGTCTTTCACTGGTTCCTAGAGCTTTCCAAGTAGGCTAGGATGGCTGGCTAGTGGTGCCCAGGGATCTGCTTGTCCATGTTCACATAGCACTAGAATAGTAAGTACATGTCCACATGCCTGGCTGTTTCTGGAGATCTAGCTGAGGTTCTTGTGCTCATTCAGTAAGCAGTTGACAGTACAGACTCAGCTGTCTTGTCTGTATTGTATATGTTTCTTAAATGGTCCCATTACCAGGAGAGGAGAGAGAAGGTGCTAGACCCCATCGAGATACTGTTTCATATCTGAGCAGTTTGTCTTATACTTCACATAATCTCAGTTGCTTGCTCTACTTGCTATTTCACCAGCCTCTATGGTGGCACTTGTTCTCATGGATATAAAGTTCTTATATAAGATTTACATCTTTTTTTACCGGAGATAGAAGCCAGATGTTTGCATCAGTCTCCCTGGGTGCCCTCTGGCAGGAACCACAGCAGTCTGGCTGTCAGAGCTGGATGCACTGGGCTCTGGCTTCCCAACTTCTATTCAGAACCGTATTCCAAAAGAACAAGGGGAGACCTCTGACAACTAAGATGCAGAAAAGAACAAAAGGCAGATCAGTCAATAAACTGTTCATGGACATAGTTCTCCTATACGGCTTCTGACTTAGTGTTGTTGAACCTAAGAACAGCATAGGTATGCTGCCCTGCCTTTGCTCTTCTTCCCTGACCCAATTCCTCTCTTTTTCACTCCTTTGCCTCTTGGCTTAAACAACATCAATATCGTCAGCACATTTCTTTTTATAAGTGGGTCCTGCCAATCAGGACTAACAATTACAGGCAGAGCCAACAGATATATAATATCTGTTCAGCATATATAATATAATATAATATAATATAATATAATATAATATAATATAATATAATATAATATAATATAATATAATATTCAGATATATAATATCGCTCAGCAGACTGGTGCAACAGATATATAATAACAGGCATTTGGGAACCAACAAAGGGGCATTGTAAGTTCAAGGCTTGACTAATCTACAAAGCAAGATTAAGGCTAATCTGTGCAACCTAGTAAATCCTGCCACCAAATTAAAACAAATATCAAAAGGGCTGTGTATATCAGTTGATGACAGCCCACTTGCTTACTATGAAGGGCCATGGATTAAATCCTTAGTACTGTATATAGGAAGAAAGAAAGAAGGAAGGAAGCAAACAAAACAGGACAAAAAGGGTTCCTAGTAGCTCTAGATTCAAATCACACATACTTTATGAACCTTTCTTTGTGTTGTTATAGAGACACCACCTGGAAGGCTTAGACAGCTTGTGTTTGTTTCTCATAGTCCCTGAGATTAGAAATCCAAGTTCAAGCTTCCAAGTGGTCAGCTTCTTTGTGGTGGTTTGCTTAGTTATAGCCTCATGTTACTTCCTTCCTGAACCAGACAAAGGAAAGAGGTGGAGAGGATAGAAGGAAGTGGAGGAGTGGCAAAACTCACAGAAGGGGAGGGCAAAGAGGCAAGGAAGAAGGGAGGAAGGAGGAGAGAGGAAGAGAGGTGATGGGAAGGAGAAAGAATAAACCTCATACCTTTTCTTTCTCTGTGGTTCCCTATTCATAGGACCTCACCTCAACCTAATTAATTCTCAAATGTCAATTTTCCAGATACCATCCCTTTGAGGGCCCGGATATCATTATAAATTCTGTAGGAGCACATTCCCTGAAGTCTAAGATGCTTGAATACTATGCAAAACCAACAAACTCTGTGTTAAGCCAGCAATGGTACTATAATAAACAGAATGAGCATTAATGTGTTGATAAGATCTTGCAGCTGGGACGAGGCCTAGAACGAATGTCTGGAATCGCTCGGCAGACTTCACTACAAGGTGCTCATTTCAGGTCAATGGACATCACCACTGCAAACGCAGGCTAAGTGTTTGTAGTGCTTCAGAGCCCTCAGCACATGCAAACATTGCATTTTCCTAAATTGATGGCACTGGGAAAAAACGGGGAGGGGGAAATAACTCCCTGGTGGACCTCCTAGCAAACAGTCAGCTGGCCATCTCCATCAAACTATAATGTGTACCTGCTCAGCTGCATTTTCGAAAAAGGAAATGGCACCACGAAGGGGAGACTCCTCAGGCATAAACTCCTCATACATGCTCAGTACTCAACGGGATGTTTGCAAATTAAAACAAGTCCCCTAAAGCAGAAGCTAACATTCTGCTAGATGAAATACATCGAGGGTATTGGCTGCAGAGGAATCTTTGAAGGACTTTCTGAGGTAGGTAATAGTATAACCACATTGCCAATTTCCCTTCCCACGGAATAACTTAAAATGCCTTTCAGAGGCAGAGAGTGAGATCTCTAACTCTCATCCCCTGTGGACTAACAGTGAAATCCAGCTCTCCCACATCCCGCCGACTGCCCTATCTGGTAGCAACAGACACTTCAACACTAATAAAAATTTTTTTTTTCCTTATTAGCTGATTTAGCTCCAGCCCCAAGATTCCTTTGCTGTAACTTTTCTTTGGCAGCTCATTTCCTGCCAAGAGTTGTTTGTTATGAAAACCAATGGGAAATGAATAATGTATAAATTATAAAAGCTATCCCATTTTACCTCCTTCCTTATGGCCCACTGTGTTTTCAGGAGCATATGTGTTACTGGGGTGTTTGCAGTATTCATGACATGAACTTCTAATCTATGTGCTCTTAAAGGCACACTAGTCATCAGCATGCTAATTATTAATATTACACTCTGAGGATGTCTCTCCAGAGCTCTTATTGCCGCCGAACAGAATGCTATGAACCAGTATCCGGCCACTTCCAAGACACATGACTAGGTCAGACTGGAGTGTGAGTTGCTGACACTGATGTGTGGATGGTTGTATCGAAAGTTATTTACTATGTGAAATACCAGCCTTGCCAGTTTTTAAATGTTAATGGCTTCATGGTGAAGATAAAAGGTCTGTGCTTCCCACCTGGAGATTTCAGAATTTCCTATCTGGCCACGGAAATGCTTTCATGATGTCATACATAATTTTCACTTTCCTCTTAATTACCTATAGGTGTTTATGATGTTTCATAGATTTGAAGTGAAAAAAACATCTGAAATAATGTATATGATAACCGAGTCTAGAGGACTGTATTTAATATGCTGCATTTTCTGCTTTGGTTGCATAAAAAGAAAGAAGCAAAATTAAAAGTTTAACTAGACTATGTGGATTTATTAATTTTGGTCAGGTTGCAGAGCTGAATTTAGAGACCACACTAATTGACTCAACAGTGTGAATGAGCAAATTAGAAAGATGACCTAGGGCCCAGCTTATCTTGTGAGTTTCTGACTATATGTCCATACAGGTTTTAGTTTATCTTTTAGTCTTTATTTATTGTATAAGAAACTTAAACATTTTTAACTCAAGTGCTGAGGAGATGGCTCAGTGGGTAAAGACACTTGCTGTGAAAGTATGAAGACCTGAGTTTGAGTCCTCATGACCCCTGTAACCTGGTACTATAGGCACAGGTCTGTAACCTCAGTGTGGACATAGCAAGATGAGATGTTCGTGGGCTGGGTAATTAGATGCATATGGCAGAAAACAAACTCTGGACCTGACTCAAACAAGGTTGAAGGTGAAGAGCAACACTACATGTTGTCTTTTGACCATTGTGAGTATGGGCCTTCAGCCACACACATGTATATATACATGTACACACAGATTGTATATATACATACAAAATAAACAAAACATACAATAGACAACTCCAAATGTCGTTCATATTTGGATATTTTAGACATAGTCCCCTTAACTAATTTTATACTAATTCTAATATTTTATGCATTTAATTTTTAATCATTTGAGACTTTCATATGTAAATACTGAATTTAAATCAGTTTGTTTCTCTCTTCCTCCTTCAATTTCTCATGTCCGCTCCTATTCTTTTTAAATTCATGGTCTTAATATTACTGTGACATGGCCACATTCACACATACACAGACACACACACCCTATTGAGAGTCCATTTAGTGATGTTTGCATTTGCGTGTGTTTAGGACTGATCACTGGGGATTTGCTAACCTATCAGGTGTTTAGCTTCTAAGAAAAATGGAATTTCCCTCTGAACAGCTGTTGATTTCCTGTATCTCTTCTAAGAGTTATCCATCTTGCCATGTTGATGGTTAGTATCATTCTACAGGTCTCAGGCAACTGTATTTTTCAGATTTCATGAGTGTTGCTTCCCTGCTTGTGCAGAAGACACAATCTCTCAGCAGGCATGCTGGTCCTCCAGCTCTTACAAACTTTCTGCATAATGACCCCAAGTTAAAAACTATATTGGATTAGGAAATTGGCAGCAGTAGGTTCTCCTCTAAGACCTATGACTTCTTCAGATAGTTGCTTAGGTTTACACTACCAGGCATGAATTCCTTCCCACTAGTGTTTCCACTTTCTGGCTACTCTGAGTAGCAATGAATATGAATGAGCAAGTGTCCCTACAATGGGATATAGAATCCTTTGTGTATGTGCCCAAGAATGGTGGCTGATCACATGGCAGATCTGTTTCTAGTTTTTTGACGAACTCCAGCACTAATTTCTGTAATGACCACATGAGAATGTAATGCTTCCAACAGTGACTAAAGGTTTTCTGTTCATCATGTCCAGACTGTTGTTTGTAATTATTTGTATTTTTGATCTTAGTAATTCTGACGAGGGTTAGATGAAACTTCAAAGTAGTTCTAATATACATTTCTTTGATGTCTAAAAATATTTCTCAGCTTGCATTTTATTTTTTTTATTTTTATTTTTTGCATTTTATTTTTAAGAACCATGTTTAACTCTATACTAAATTTTAAAACTGCTTTTCTTGTTTATTTGATGTTTGTTTATTTACACAAAATTAAAAAAATATTTTTATTATTACCTTTATAAATGAAAAGTAAATTTTTCTATTTTATTCAAAATAGATTCTTTTCTCATACAATATATTTAGCGTATAGTTTCCCCTCACAGTCCCTGTCCTTCACCTTCTCTTCCATCTGGATCCACTCCCTAGATTTTCAAAGAAGATTTAGGGCCAATACTCCTCAAATTATTCTATTAAGTAGAAACTTAAGGAACATTTTACAATTTATTTTATGAAGCCACAGTTACACTGATACTCAACCATATAAAAACTCAACAAAAAAGATAATTACAGACCAATTTCCCATATGAATACAGATGTAAAAATACATTGTAAAATACTTGCAACAGAATGCAAAAACATCAAAAAGGTCATCCACCATGATCAAATAGACTTCATTTTACAGATGCAGAGATTATTTTAAATATACAAAAATCAATAAGTATAATCTACAATATAAACAAACTGAAAGAAAAAAAACCACATGATAATCTTACAGATGCAGAAAAGGCCTTTGACAAAATCCAATACCCCTTCATGAGAAAATGTTCTGGAGAGATTAGGGATACAAGGGATATCCCTAAACAACAGAGGCAGTTTACAGCAAGTCCATAGCTAACATCAATCTTTCTTTCTTTCTTTCTTTCTTTCTTTCTTTCTTTCTTTCTTTCTTTCTTTCTCTCTCTCTCTCTCTCTCTCTTTCTCTCTCTCTCTCTCCCTCCTTCCCTCCCTCCCTCCCTCCCTCCCTTCCTTCCTTTCTTCCTTTCTTTTTCTTCCTTTTTCTTATTTTATGTAATTGTTCATATATTCTATATACTAGCTCACTGCCAGATATAAAGTCTGATAAAGATTGCTTTCCATTCCATAAGCTGCCTCTTCACTTAATTGATTTTTTTTAAGCTAAGAGATTTCTTTCTTCTTCATTTATTTATTTTATATATGTGGGTACATTGTTGCTGTCTTCAGACACACCAGGAATGGGCACCAGATCCCATTATAGATGGTTGTGAGGGCTTTGTGTTGCTGGGAATTGAACTCAGGGCCTCTGGAAGAGCAGTGAGTACTCTTAGGCTCTGAGTCATCTCTCCATCCTGAGGTTCCATTGTTAATTGTTGGTCTTTAATACTACAACTAGCAGAGTCCTGTTTACAAAGTCCTTTTGATGCCAGTACGTTCAAGTGTACTCCCTACTTCACTCCTCTATCAGCATTTCTGTTAAAGTTCTTGATCCATTTGAAGTTGAGTTTTATACAGGATAAAAGATAAGATCCAGTTTCATTCTTTGACATAGAGCTGTCTAGTTTGCTGAGCACCATTTGTTAAAAATTTGTCTTTTCTCCAATGTATGTGTATTGTTAGCTTCTTTGTCAAAAATCTTGTGGCTGTACGAGAGTGTAGGGTTTTATCTGGGTCTTCAGTATAGTCCATTCATCAATGTATCAGTGTTTATGCCACTATGGTGCTGTTTTTATTACTACAGCTTTGTAATAATGCTTGAAATCTGGGATAGTTTCAGTTGTTAAGAATCATTTTTGTTACCCTGGATCTTTTGCATTTAGATATGGAGCTTAGATTTTTTTTCAGTGAGGAATTGGATTGTAATTTTGATTGGAATTGCACTGAGTTCTAGAGGCTGGTTTTGACAGGATGAGCAATTTTACATTAATTTTACCAATACACGAGCATGGGATGTCTTTCCATATTCTTGTATATTATTCAGTTTCTCCCTTCAGTGTCTTAATACTTTCATTGTATGGGCCTTTCACTTCCTTAGGTAGATTTATTCCAATATATGTCACCTTGAAACTATTGTGAATGATATTATTTCTTCAATTTATTTATTGGTGTTTATCATTTATATATAAGAAGACTACTGAGTTTTCTGTGTATATCCAGCTACTTTGATGATTTTTTTTTGTCAGCTTTAAGAGTAGAATTATAAGGGTTCTTTAATGTATGGAATCAAATTATGTGAAAATCAGTTTCTTTGACATCTTCCTTTTCTGCTGGTGGTTTTGCCTCTATGTATTTCACTTGTCCTGTACCTTAAGTTAAGACTTCAAGTAGCATATTTAATATTTTTTGTTCCTACTTTTAATGTCTTTGCTTTGAGCTTTTCTCTATTTAGTAAGATGGCTTAAAGATCTGCTGTTTTTAAATTTTATTTTTATTTTTAAAATGTTGAGATATGTTCACTGTACCCCTATGTTCTCTCACACATTTTTTAATGAAGTGATGTTAGACTATGTCAAAAGCATTTCGGTATCTAATGTGATGATCATGTGTTTCTGTTCCTTAGTCTGTTTATGTGGGGATTACATCATATATACTTATGTATATTGAGCCATCCATGAATCTCAATGATAAAGCCAGTGTAATCTTGGTGAATACTTTTTTCAATGTGTTCTTGAATACAGCTTTTAATTATTTTATTGAAAAATTTTATATCTATGATCATCAGAGACTTTTATTTTTGTTATTCCTGGAATTTTATTATTGATATCAGGGTGACAACTAGCTTTGTAAAAAGTATTTGGAACTGTTCCTTTTCTATTTTACTGAATAATTTGAGGAGTATGGGTGACATCTTTTCTTTGAAGACTTGGTAGATTTCTATGTTGAGTCCATCTGGCCCTGGGTACTTTTTTAGATGGGAGATTTTTAATTAGTAGTTCCATCTTTCTGAATGATATGAGTATAATTAAATTATTTATCTTATCATAATTTAGCTTTACTAGACAACATGCATCTATAAATTCATCTATTTTTTTCAGATCTTGAGTTGTAAAGTATATGCTTAGGATTCTCTTTATTTTCTCAGTGCAAGTTGTAATGTCCCCTTTCATCTCAAGTTTCATTTGTTGGGTCTCTTTTGGCTAATTTTGCTAAAGATGTGTTACTTTTTTTTTCAAGGAAGCAACTCTTAGGCTTATTTCTTTTTTGTAATATTTGTTGTCTATTGGTTTGTATTTAATTAATTTTAGCTGAGATTTTTTTTTTGATGTAGATAACCATTAGAATAAAATTTCCTTTCAACACTGCCTTTGTTTTGTCCCATAGGTTTTAATATGTTATGTTTTCCTTTTCATTCAATTTTAGAAATTTATATTTTTCTTCTTCATTTCTTTCTTGACATAATTGCTATTCAATAGTCTATGTATTTTCTATACTTTTTATAGAGTTGATGACTGGCTTTATCCCCATTGTGGTCAGATTGGATGCAGGAAGTTATTTTAATTTTGCCGTATTTTTTGAGACTGACTAGGGTTCAGGTATATAGTTAATTTTGAAAAAATTTTGTGGATTTTACTGAAAAGAATCTGTACTCATTAGTGTTTGATGAGATATTTTGTAAACATCTATTAGGGCCTTTTGATTTATGATATTATTTAACTCTAGTGTTTCTCTCTTTATTTTTTCTTGATGGACTGACTGTTTGTTGATGAGAGTGTGGTATTGATCATTCATTATCACTGATTCGGCAGACAATCTAGGTTTTTACCTACAAAATTGTTACTTTGGGAAAATTGGATGTGGCTATATATTTAGAATTGTAATATTTTGTGGGTGACTTTTATCTTTAATGAAATTTTCCTTCTTATCATTTCTGATTAATATTGGTTGGAAACATCTTTTGTCAGATACTAGAATATCTATATTGTCTTGTTTCTTAGTTCTACTTCCTTTAAATACTGTTTTCCATCTTTTACTCGAAGATTGTTTCTATCATTGATGGTGGTGTATATTTCTTGAAGACAGCATGAAGATGAATCCTGTTTTCTAATAAAATGTTATTCTATATTTTCATCAGAGAGCTGAAAACATAGTGATTATTAAAAAGATGTTTATTAACACCTGTAATTTTGTATATTTTGGAGGGTTTTCTCAGATCTCTTTTGATTACCTGTCCTGGTTTTGCTGTTTGTTCTCTTGATTGTGTTTGTCATTCTCTTCAGATTTAAAGATCTCCTCTATTGCCTTCTTTAGGGCTGTCTTGATAGACACACTAAATTTGTTTTTATCATGCTAGTTTTTTATTTCTCCTTCAACTTCAACATATAGTTTTGCTGGGTATAATAATGCAAGTTACCAGTGAGTACTTTCAGTACTTGGAGTACACCTTTTCAGACCCTCTTGGCTTTAAATGTTTCTGTCATCTAATCTGGTCTTTTTACAGAGGGTCTGCCCCTATAAATTACTTGGTCTGTCTGTGCTGAAGCTTTCTGTATTGAAACCCCTCTGTATTTATTTAGCTGCAACATCCTGTATTTATTCAGCTTTTAATAGCCTTTATTTTATGTTTTTAATATTTTAGCTATAATACGTTGTTAAAAATTTTTTTCAGGTCTTGTTTGTTTGATGTTCTGTAGGATTTCTTTTTATTCCTGAATGAGGGTATTTTCTGTTGTTTTGGGGATTTTTCTTCTATGATTTTACTGAATATATTTCTATGCTTTTGCTGTGGTACTCTCTTTTATGCATATAAATACGGAAGTTATATATTTTTCATGGTGTTCCAAAACTCTCCCACATTTTATTCATAATTAAAAAGAATTCTTACTTACCTTTATTGTGTGATCAAATTTTTCTATTTTACTTTGATCCCTGACTTTCTGTTTCGGACATAATCTATTTTGTTGATGAGGCTTTCCTTCACGTTTTTAAATGGCTTGTGATTACCATTTCCATCACTATTTAGATTTGGATTTTCTTTAAAAACTCAAACTTGGTTTTTATGTCTTTGAGGCTTTCCCTCGTGTTTTTAATTGGCTTGTGGTTTTAATTTCAGTCGTTTTTTGATTTGGAGTTTTAAAAACTCAAACTTAGTTTATATGTCTTTCATATACTTTTTCTTTCTTTCACCTTGTTTTTTTTTTCATTTGAATTAATTGGGTGTTGTTTTCATTAGGGGCCATTACCATTTATTTTATTTTTTTTTTTTGAGGAGACATGTTATTTTGGGGTGTGTGTGTGTGTGTGTGTGTGTGTGTATGTATGTATATATGTATGTATGTGTTGTTGTTTTCATCTTTGTGTTGGAATTTGTAAAACTCAACATCTGGAGTTAATTTTTTGGTTAAGTTTTTCCTTTTCTTCTTGAACCAAGGTTCAACTCACCTTTCTTTCAGTGTGGGTGTTTAGAATGTTCAAAATTAAGTATATTCCTAGCAAGGTAACATAGTTGGGGCGGTAGCTTCTATTTCTGGGCTTCTGGTTGCTAGCTGTAATCTGTTGCCCTCAGTGTCTTAGTGAAGATAGAAGCTTGCAACAATATTCCCTTGTCTGTATGGACTGCTTCTGGATCTCAAAGTCAGAAATGACAACCGAAATCTCAGAGGGATGCTGAGGGCCTAGTATAAGGTGGCAGTCCCTATAAAGAACTCACAGTGCTTTGAGATGAACTAAATGAAGCAAAACTGAAAGGGGGAGAAGAAATAGCCTTTTTGTGATCTCTTTGATATATGCTCCCATATATTGCCAGTATTTTATTGATAATTTTTTCACTGTTGTTCATCAAGGAATTAGTCTATAGTTTCCCCTTTTTGTAATGTCTTTATGTGATGTTTGGTATTGCCTTTTTAGAAGAGTTTGGAAGTATTCCTTCTGTTTCTATTGTTTTTAGATATTTAAGAAATGTTTGTTTTAGTAATATTTTGAAAGTAGGATTCGGCTGTGAGTCCATCTGGATTTGATATTTTTATTTATCCAGAGGGCTTCTAATTTCTGTTTCAAACTATTTGTTATGGTCTGTTTAAGTTGTAGATCTCTGTTTGGTTTAAATTTGGTGGTTCAGATGAGTCCAAAAATTTGGCAGCTTTTTAAAATAGATTTTCTAACTTAATAGAATTTTTAAAGTACTCTCTAATAATATTCTGAATTTCTTTTGTGTCTGTTATAATTTCCCTGAACATATCTCATTTTGTTTATTTGGGTCTCCTCTTTCTTTCTTTTGGTTAATGTGGATAAGGAGCTATTGATTTTGTTCATCTTTTCAAAGTACCAGCTCTTAGATTTATAGTTCTTGGTACTGTTTTGTTGGTGGTAAGAATGTTTTTTCTATGTCATAAATTTCTGCCTTGATTTTTATATTTCTTCCCATCTACTGGATTTTAGTTGTTTTTTTTATTGTTTTCTAAACACTTTGAGTTGCATAATTAGTTCACTTGTTTTTCCTCTTTCTTGTGTTTTAATGTACCCACTTTGCACCATAAATTTCCGTCTGAGGACTGGGTTTTAGTGTATCCTGGATGTTTTGCTGTGTTTTTGTTTATTTTCATGATTTAATTTTTCCCGATCTCTTTTTTCATTCATTCATCATTCAGTATTATTATTTAATATCTATGAATTTATGTAATTTCCAGAGACTCTTGGTATTGATTTCAAGCTTTATTGCATTGTGGTTAGATTGAACACGTGGTGTTATTTCACTGGGATTGACCCATCTCATCAAATCTAGTAGAATGCTCTTTAAAAAACTACATTTGCCAGGATTTGTTGCATATATGCTTAGAACTGTAGTACCTTCTTGCTTAACTATTACTAATTCTAAAATTGTAGAAGACTAGCCATAAATTATTTTGTAGAATATGGCTCAAAATTACTCAAATTATTCATGAGTGACTTCTATAGTTAACAATATTTTTAAGCATATCATTTCTTGATAGTATTGCCAAGTATAATAGAAACTATCATTTATATTGCTTTACATGATAAAGTTAAAAGCTATCCTCATCTTTTGATCTTTGGTAAGCTAGAGATAAGTATTAACTTATCAAAGAGTACAGGGATTAGATATGCATTACTTTAACTAAAACATTCAAATTAAAATTTTTATTAGTATCTTTAAAAAGCCATTTTAATAACAAATTATAATCTCTTATGATGGTAAAAATGACAGTAATTTCAGACAATAAATTTCTAACCACCCACATTACAAGGAAATCTATAATAAACAAAATTTACTCTTTATTATTAAAGATAACTATTCTATCTTTTGGTATATTGATTTATAGGCTTTACATGCAATTGAGGTTTCTAATACTACAATGTTAAGATACCACAGCATTCCATTTTACATTATTCTTATGCTAAATTATTTTATGTAATTTGAAGGTCTTCATATAAATAATAAAAATAACAGTAGGAAGGGCTGTGTAGCAGGTTTGGTAGCTAAGGGTGCTTGCTTATCTTTTGAAGGACTAAGTTCAGTTAGCAGCACACGTTGGGTAGTACACAATCATCAGTAAACTCCAGCTCCTGGGGACCCAGTGCCTTCTTTTGTCCCCCATAGGCATCTCCCCAAATGTGCACATGTGCACACAGAGACACACATGTACATACAAATAAGAAGTAGAAACAATTTTTAAAAAATAAATGAAAGAGAACATGCAAGAGTGTTTTGGAGTTCTGAAAGAAACCATTTGAAAAGATTCATGACTAGAAATTGTCACTAATGTGCTGTGTTCAGTGAAATGTCTCTCCATGTTCTTTGCCCAGTTTTTGAGTGATTGCTTGTTAAAGTTGTTTGGGGAGTATTTGTGTGTTCTCTAGAGCATGCATCCTTTAAGAAAATGCAGGTCAAAACCACAATCAGATACAAGTTAGAAAAAAAATGTAATAACAGCAAATTATGCTTCTGATCTGGGAGAAATGTAGCTCTGGTGAACCTGAGAGACAAAACAGTCACCTGGAAAACAGTTTGGTCTTTTTTTTTTTTTAAACTGAAAGTCAAGCATTCATCTATCATAAAGCCTAATGACTCCTTTCTTGGGTATTCATCTCAGACCAAAAGCCCTATCTTTACCAATAAATAAGTAAATAAAATAACAAAAAACTAAAAAATATAAACTGCATACAACTGTGTAACAGCTTGATTCAATAAAAGAAGGACCATACAGATGTGATATACTTATTTTATAGAATATAATTAATATTAAGAATGAAACCCAGAGACCCAGGATAGAACTTAAGATGACTAGCAAAAAAAGGCAATAAAATGATTTCTAATGATACTCCTCAGCTATATTCATAGATCAGTCCCTAGTCCAGTTGTCATCACAGGGTATCACCCAACAGCTGATAAGAGCAGATGCAGGGACACAGCCAAACACTAGGCCCAACCAGAAGAATCTCACAGAAGAGGGGAAGGAAAGACTCTAAGAGCCATGGAGTTCAAGGACAGCGGGAGAACATGGCTCATATAATCAACTAAGCAGTGTTCATAGCTGTTCACAGAGACTGAAGCAACAACCATGGACCCTGTTTGGGTTTGAACTAGGTTCTCTGCATATACCATATGGTTATATATCTAGGTGTTTCTGTTGGACTCCCAATAGTGAGAGTAAGAAGTGTCTCTGACCCTTTAGCCTGCACATGGGACCCCCTTTCTTCAACTAGGTTGCCTTGTCTAGCATTGGTATGAGGGCTTGTGCCCAGTCTTATCACATCTTGTGAAGCCATGTTTAGTGGATATCCCTGAAAGGCCTACATTTTTCTTTTCTTTTTCTTTTAAGAAGAATTATTTTTTTGAAAAAATATGGAAAGATTTATTTAGAATTTGTGTTTGTTCTTACATATATATAATCAGATAACATATTTCAAAAGGATAAAAAGAGCAGAAATATTTTAAATTACCATCTTATTACTTGACCTGTTTATGAGTTAGAACTAAAGATACATCAATATAACTAATACCTAAAGTACAGTCTATTTTCCTTCCATATAATAACATTTGAAAGTTCTATATGACCTGACAAGAGTATGTTGCCTTTTGAGAAGGTGAAGGGAAACAACAGAGGAGGAAAGAGAACTGAAGAGTGTCATCATGTTCAAAATCCATTTTTTTTTATAATTTATTTTTTCTCAAATCGTAATTCATTCACACAGGGATTACAAACAGAGAAAGGCAGGATGTGGGGAAGGGAATGACACTGGAGTGTGGGTGTTCAGGGGGAATACAGATATCTTCAGAACCGGGTATCGGCTGGGTGAAGGTTCAGGGGACAAGTCACTACGACTCTGCCTATGACTCGCTTGTCCTTATCTAAGTTGGTATTGTCTGCCAAGGCTACCTATTTACAAGGTCTATGACTACTCAGGCTTGTAAATTTCCACAAAAGCTGCCTGTTTACATTAGCTTATAGCCATCTGTTTCAATGTTTTTCCACTGAGACCCAAGACTTGGTGTTAGTATACATGTATGACAGGCCTATTGCTGATTTTAGGCCTATGGCTGATTTTAGGCCTTCAGTGTGTAAGCAGGGCTGCCCCTGACATCTCCTCCCTTGTCTAAGTATAGAAGGGCTGTGGCGATTCTAAACTTGCGAATTCTTTTAAGAAGAATTATTTTTTAAAGAAGAATTATTAGGGTTGTTGTTTTTGTATGGATATGGGAGGAGTTGTTAACTGTTTTCCCTAGACATTGGAAATAGTGAGTCAGAAATTTGCATCACTTGGTATCAATTTTAGGCAGCATTTATTTCTGTTTTATGAAGTCTACTGAGAAGAAAAAAACTGAACTCCAGGGAAGACAGGAACGTGAAGATGTATTGGAACCCTGGGACCCTCAGGGAATTGACCATCAGCCAGTGCTAGAGGGAGAAGGGATGGCTTTCTCCTGGAGCAGAGAAGAGAATAGAAAAGGGAGGAAAAGAAGAAAATAGAGATATCGGGAGGGGAAAAGGGGGAGAGGAGAGGAAGGGAAGTGGAGAGGAAGGGAAGTGGAGAGGCTGTTTCCCATGTTTATAAGAAGCTGGAGGAGTAAGGGAAGGTTTTGAACAACTTTGGCCTAGGCAAAGGGATCCATGATAGAAGAGGTAAATCACAGAGTTTGTGAATAAGAAAACTAATATAATTTTTTTTAAAAAAAAGGGAAATAGAGGAAAAGTGGGTCTGAGGAGAGAGGGTGTGGGGAGAAGGACTAGGAGGAATGAAGGGAGGGGAAATTGTGGTTAGGATGTAATGTATGAAAGAAGAATAAAAGTTTTTTTTTTAATAGAATGAAATACATTCATATGTATGTATGTATGTATGTATGTATGTATGTATGTATGTATGTATGTTACAGGTTGGATAAATTCCTGGAAATTATATTGAGAAACATCAATACTACATGATAATATGTCATATAATTCTATTGGTGTAACATCTTGAAATGACAGAATATTATATGAAATGACAGAATGATAGCAATGGGATAGAAAGTATGGCTTTTCATAGGGTGACATGAGTGATTGGAAGAAAGGGGAATGAAAGTGTTAATAGAGAAATCAAGGGCATCATCCTTATGGTGAAGGAACTATGGATGGACTTTATTGGTAGACAAAATTTTATCACACAGATACATAAGCATGGACGGACATGCAAACAAGTGAACTGGTAAAATGCTAACTAGATCATATTTTTATTGATGCTGAAGAGTGAGATTTTTTTAAAATGTCAGCATTAGGAAATTAAATGAAGTATGTATGTTGAGTATCTGTTATTACTTCTTATGGCCTCATAGGAATTTATATTTATTTCAATAATTTATAAAGTAGGTAATTATGTCAATGATGACTGACAAATCTATGCATCAATGGCTATTGTGTATTATAGTTTATTTCTGATAATCACTCAAACCTTCATCACCAGCTTGAAAAAACAGATGTTAGCTAAGAATTAGTAAAGCTGGACTCCTCGGGCAGATAGTTTGAATATGTGAAAGCAATAGATATTCTGCAGTCAAAATCTGATTATGAACTGTCCACAAATCCCTAGCTGAATACACATTACATATGCATTGAGTAAGTGCCCCAGAGCAAAATGAACTGGAAACTAGGAGTCAACTAGGACTCTTTAAGAACTCTAAAATTCTGAACTGCTTCTGGTAAGGTTAAGACTTTGTTGCATTTTTAAAAAGCGTGTGCTTAGTTACCCATAATTCAGCTGGTATGAATTTGAGACTCAAACACAACTGGAAATTTAAAAAAAAATGCACAGATACAGCCATAAAATCAAATAGGCTGTGAGAAGAAAAATTTGAATGTCAAATCTTACTAGATTGCTGGATTTAACTATTTAACAGACTGGAGAATTAAAAATCAAAACCAAACCCAGAATAAAAAACAAACAAACAAACACCAAAAACCAAACCAAACCAAAAAGCCTGGCAGCCAAATATGCCATAATTAGTGAAATTATTTTACAAATAAATCTAATATGAGCCTGGTGAGATAGACTAGAAATTAGGAGTTCTTATTTTTCTCTTAGCAGATTGCCTAGAACCCACATCAGCCAGCTTGTAACTTGCCTGTAAGACCAGTTCCAGCTGATTTGACACCCTCTTCTGGTGTCCAGGGGCACCTACACACATGGGTACACATAAACACACACATAATATAATAAATATTATGTAAATAAAATATTGTAATGAAAGTAATATAATGTAATGTAACTAAATGCAATATAAATGAATGAATAATTAATCTTAATAAATGAATGAAATAATCTTAAAAAGAAAGTTATATAAACATAAAAGAGAATAACTTAGAAAATTGATAGCTAGCAGATTACTAGATAAGAAATGCTGTAGAAATTTATTGTAGTTCCAGGGAAGTCTCACAATATTGTAATGGGATCATGCACACAGAAGAGCTATACTGTTTCACAAATGTGACTATTTAATTTTAAAAGTTAATATTAAATATAAACAAATTCCCATGAGTTTTAGTTACCAATACACACTATTACCCAATAATTGACCACTAAAAAGGAAATTTAAGAAATAAAAGATCATAAGGCTAAAATGTTAGGAGGGAAGATATGAAAAGAGGGAAAGGGCAGAGAAAGGGGAATGAAATACATAGAAAATCCAGGGTACAATGGCAGATCAAAGCCTTTTATACAGCAATCATACTACATATAAATGGGATAAATATTGGAAAGCAAATATTGGCTTGGACTATTTGTAAGAGCTGAAGGAAAAAGACATAGGGATACGGGGAGGAAGCTTTGAAAGATAAGCACAGAGGTATGGGTGGTCGCTGTGGCATGTGAGAACTGCCTTTTCTCACTCAAGCAGAGTTCAAAGAGAGCTAACCTTGCTGGTTCTGTTTGATCTCAAGATACTGTTGTGGTAAGTTTGTATCCTTTGGACCCTTCTATTCTGTCCAAGTCATAGAGGTCCAGAAAGCCTGCCCCTTTAATATCACCAGTGTTGTCTTGGTGATCCTGATGACGACAAAATGGATACAGCCTGACTGTACCATGTATCATGGAAGTCACAACTACCTCATATATCCTACCTTGCCTCCTGGGACTATCCTGTAAATATAGTGTTTTGCACCCCTTCTTCTTTGTATAGAGAGTAGAGTTGTATTTCATTTCCTGAGCTCATAACTATGAACTCATGAAAATACAAATGTCCTGGAATTCTTAACAAAAAGGAGGGAACCATTCCAGTGTGCTGAAAGTGTTAAAAGTATTCCAAGTCTAAGAGTGATATAAAAGAAACCATAAGAGTAAGTTATTCTAAACAAAAGGACCAGACTCCACACACTCTACAAAACTCAAACCAGAAGCAAAATGTCAAGTAAAATTTCAGGTTTCTTAGAACCAGAAATTTGGAACTGTGATCACTTGGAGCTGCACCACCCACAGGCTCCTGTTTTAAATAGTGGCTCCAGCTGATGACATGGTTTAGGCAAGAAATGGAACCTTTGGGACATGGGGCCTAACTCAGCAATGCTGGGCACTGTGGGTGTACCTTCAAGGTTATATCTATCTCCAGCTTCAATCTAATCTGCTCCCTGCTCTGACTGCTGACTCCTCTAAAGTCATGAGGCCATGATCAATCCTTTATTGTTTATGTCACTTCTGTCTGGTAAAAACTTCAGCATAAGCTTGTGGTTGTTGTGACAAAGTTCCTGAGATAAGCTGAAGACTGGTGTTGTCTTCTGGGTGATGGTTTCAATTCATGGCCAGGTGGTATCATTCCTATGACTATGTTGAATCAGAACATCATGGCCAAAGGTGCATGAGGAGGGAGCAGCTGCTCTTCTCATGTAAGGATTGCGAGAGAGCGGGGAGGGAGGGAAAGAGAGAATTAAGGAAAGGACTGGGGACAGCATATACTTTTCAAAGTCATGTTTCCAGTGACTTGCTTCATCCAATTAGACCTTCCACCTCGAAGTTTCCTTTCAATATCCAATTGAAATAGAAATAATTAAGAGACTTAATTCATCAACAAGGTTAAAGTACTTCTGATCTGATCATGTCCCAAAGCCTCATGTGGAGGATATGACTTTAACACATGAGTGTTTAAGAGAGTTTTTCAGATCTAAGCCAAAATGTTAGTTGATATTTATGATCCTGTTTTGCTATTATGATGTCAAGTTATAATCTCTTCTAGGATTTGAACCTGGGTTACCCTGAGGGGTCTGATTCTTGCTCTCCTTTTTCGCACTCTTTGTGGTTTGATGAATTTTGGGAGGAGGAACCAAGAGTCAGACAAACTGAGGTCTTCTGGGTACACTACTGTTCTCGATGCATAAGAATGGTAGTTATTTCAACACTTAAGGCCAGTAGTTATCCAACCTTTTAGCTGTAGGACATTATACAGATCCCAAAGCACTTTGATGATTTCTGTTGCAGTTTGTCAGAAACAGACTAAATAAGTCTTGCATATGAAGATCACAGAGCTAAATACTATGATGTGGCCTTAGCAGGGAGGGGGCTGAGAAAGGAGTCTGAGCAGGTGCTCCCCTTTGGTTCCTATGGTTGACAAAGCGCTCACTTTCTCCTCCTCTCATCCCTGTCTTCTATACATGGAACAAAGGTGAAACAAACAAAGCAACCTGAGAAATGCTTTTAGGAGAAAAAGAGGGGCTGAGAAAGGCGAGTCGTGGGTATATGTCCAGGATGAATGGGATACCTATGACATGAGGTGGGACTACAAACACAGGATGGCAAATGATGCAGAAGGCAAGTATTTTCTAAGTGGGAGCCTTAGCTTCTTGTGAGTGAGTTTTCCTTCAGCACTTCTCTTCTGCATTTTCTATGATGTGTCCATGTGTAAAATTTTGAAAGTCTGGTAGGACATAAAGTGGCAATTGCTTAGTGTAGCACTACTCAGCCCAACTCATTTGAATTTTTATTTATGCCTTCACAAGTACATTTTTACTGTAAATTGGGAACATATTAAATGTAGATCTGTATCCACATCAAGAATATGACTGTTTATCATGTAAGTAAGAACTCAGGATTTTATTGTAATGATGTGCCATAGTTTATTTGCCTTAGTTCTATTGGTGGATATTTAGTTATTTTTCAGAGTATTTTTCTCATTCAAATGGCTATGGATTATGTGTATGTGTTATCTTATTTACTTTCATAATTATTTTATTATAATGATTCATAGATTAATTTATCTGTCCAAATTACTGATTGGAACAGTTTGAGCATACTTAATAGTGATGGGTATTTATTGTGAAATAATCCTTGAATGGTTGAAACTTTATGTGAAATAGCACATGCTTGTTTCTATATCTTTACTGACACCTCACAATATCAATGTTCTATTGTCTTTTACAGTCCAGCTGAAGGATGATACCATACTGCTGGCATCCTGTTCAGTTTCAATGATTAGAATTCCTAGTATAAATAGCAAAGGTGAAATGGTATCTAAATGGATCTAATTTCTGGAAATAACAATAGTGTTTGCCTTGACATTGTCATGAGGGTTAAATGGAAATGAGTTATGTGAAATGTTTTGCATTGAGTTGACAAATAGTCAAGAAGAAGGAAGTCTTTGTTAGCATGTGTGTAACTGAACTCTTTCTATAATTAGGCATTTCTACCTGACTAATATATATTGCTTTCGGAAAGCAAAACACTCAGCATTCTTTTGGCTAGTTTTCCCCTTCCTAGTCATAACATCCTACTAAAGGAGTTGACCTCACCAAAGGGGTACTTACATAGTAGGACTCCTCCTGTATTTGAGCTTGAAGGTGAGGTGTTTAAGTCAGTAAGGGATTCTGAGTCCAAGGTTGGCCAAGTTAGTTAGAACCTTATCAGAGATGCTGAAAGACAGAACTTATGCCAGGTGCTATTCACTGACCCAAGAACACATGAGTGGGCAAGTCACAGGCCCTAGAAAAGATCCTAGTACTGTTACCCTCTAGTATTAAACTATCCTTCGAGTACATGTATCTGTATGTAAATTATCACATCTCTATATGAGAGACGAGTATATCTTTCAACCCTCATCAGGGTAGCTCTCTTCCGCAATAATGATTCCACAAAGACCCACAATTGGTCAAAGACAAAGAATAAAGGACTGTGGAGTGCTCAGCCCTAATACATTCCCTCCCCTGGAAGCATGGAAATCCTTATGGAAAAGGGGGTAGAAAAATTGTAAGAGACAGAAACAGTAGATGATTACAGCAAAGATTTTTTTTTTTTTTAGACATTACAGGTCTGTTGTACATGTGAACTCACAGTGGCTATGATTGCAGAAGGCCGTATCTAAGATTAAGCCAGCCATATCTCAAAGTAGTTGAGGGAAGAGGTTGCAAAGTCCTACCTTCTAGATGAGGAGTTACTGGCAGTTGATGGCTGCCGCAGAAGAGAGAATCAGTTTTCCTCAGGGATATGGTGCCAATAGATGATACCCATGTTACAGTAGATAGACTGACACACGTGGCCACTTAAGCAGTACTAAGTGCATTCTGTGTTTTAAAACAAAAAGAACTCACAAACTTGGATGAGAATAGTGGGGGTGGGGAGTGGGGGTCAGGAATCAGAAGGGAAGGAACTGGTAGGTAAATATAATTAAAACATATATGTTATTAAATTCTTAGACAGTAAAGGAAGAGATACAAGAAAATGGCTTAACAATAAAGGTGAATGTTGAGGATCTTGCTGGCTTCTGTGTTTATGGAAACATCAACCCAAGAAAACGTCCTTACAGCAGGGGAAGGAGGTCAAAACGAGGAGAGCCCAGTGCCCTGTGCATCTGGGGAAAGCTGGACCTGTGCTTTTCATGATCCATCTCCTTAGCACCCTCATTGCCTAATCCTGTTGCAATTAAGTTTCTGCCATGTATGAACAAAAACTTTCCGTTTGAAATGCTAGTTTTAGGCAACCAATGTTCTTTATGCATAAAACTATTTTAAGCTGTGGTTGACTTTATTTTCTTATTTATTGGAATTTTAAATTTTGATGCTACTCTGATAGACAATTCTGAATATTGAGGGAAACTCAGCTTTAAAAAAATAATATTCTTAGGCTACTGTACAAGCAATGATCAGGCACTTCTGGCATCCAGGCCAACAGCTCCCTTTGTATCTGAACTCTGACAGTTTGGGGGATGATTCAAATATTTATGTCAACTTGGCCATACTGTGGTGATGGCTCTAAATCTAGGGTACTGGGGCCCCATGATGATGACAAGATTTTATTTATGGGATTTTTAAAAGTTTTGTCTCCGAGCTGGTTATAAGCCCATTAGTTATAAGCACTGGTTGTTCTTCCAGAGGACCTGGGTGTGATTCTCAGCACCCATTTGGCAGAGAGCTCACAACAGTCTGTACCTTAAGTCCCAGGGATCAAAGACTCTGTAGGCATTACATACACATGGTGCACATTCATGCAGGTAAAAACATCTATATATGTAAAATAAATAAATTGAAAGCAATCCTATCTGAGAACAAGCAGATAATCCTTTTTCCTTTAAGAATTTGGTTATGTCACAAGTTTCCGAATCTCTCTGTTTATTTATTCTAAAATAAGGCTAACTGTAGCTTCTTAGTAAATCAATGACTAATGAAGTAATATTTCTTATATTTATATATATGAAATATTATATACATTGTATATAATAAAGTGTGTGTGTCTGCAGAGGCCAGAAGTCACACATAAATCTCTTGGTGTTGGAGTTAAAGGCATATGTGAGCTGCCTGATATAGGTGCTGGAATCTGAATTCAGTTCTGCAGGATAGAGCGTCAAGTGCTCTTACATGCTGAGTTGTCTCTCCAGCCCCAAACGAAGCTACAGTATTTGAGCCTTAGCTCTTTCTTTTTGTTTTGTTTTGTTTTGGTTTTGGTTTTGGTTTTTCGAGACCGAGTTTCTCTGTATAGCCCTGACTGTCCTGGAACTCACTCTGTAGACCAGGCTGGCCTCGAACTTAGAAATCCACCTGCCTCGGCCTCCCAAGTGCTGGGATCAAAGGCGTGTGCCACCACTGCCTGGCTGAGCCTTAGTTCTTATTACCATTATTCTCTTTCCTTGTTGAAATTGTGTTTGTGTGGGAAAAGAGGGGTATGTGAGACATAAGAGTCCTGAATTTCTAGTACTGGTCATTAATTACTGGTGAATGAATTAAAGAAATCAAATGGATCAGGGGTTCCACTAACATGTACAACAAGGTTATTCACTCCAAATCCATAATCTTCATTAAGTGGTATCTCTCCTAGAATAGGCCCAGTATGAGCCAGTGAGATCAGTTTAGCATAGTTCACAGGAAAAGCAGGAAAAGTAATCAGCTTTCCCATATCACACTGGGACATCAAAGTCCTCAAGGAAGACTTGCTTAGCTAAGTATAGCCGTCTCTTCTTTGGACAGAACCTTAACAATAACAAGTTTAGTCAGATCGAAAACTTCTGTACAGTAAATAATAGGTTTCATCGCCCTTGGCAATAGCTTTCTGAATAGTTTTGAATCTGTGTATAAGATAGCTAGGGTTGTGTTTCTGTTTTGTTCTTTTGTTTCCATGGGAAGAGTAAGGATGAGCTGAGGTATGCTTACTGATCAAGGGGAAGGCTATTACCTATGAACACTGCTATCAAATGATCGATTATTTCTGGTCCCTCCCTCCAGGGTTAGATAATCCTTGTTAAAAGTGAGCCTCAACTGTTGTTCTCCTCTTTATAGTCTGTGATGTTCCAGGAAATGAGTTTGCTGAAAGAATGCCTAAAATAAGAATAAGTCATCAGTGTGCATACATCCTAAGAAGAAAATATATTCACTGGTGACCTTTGTGCATTTCAGTGCCTCTGATTACCATCTGACATCTTATTTAACCTAATCCCTCAGTAGCATCCCACATATGGATTTACTTAAAGCCCTCTCTCTCTTCTCTCTCTCTCTCTCTCTCTCTGTGTGTGTGTGTGTGTGTGTGTGCATGTGCACATGTAAGAAGGTATGTTTGCATGTGAGAAGGTATGTTTGCATGTGGTGGCAAAGGACAACCCTGGCTGTCATTCCTCAGACACTGGCCCAACTTGCTTTGCCTTGTCTTTAAATAATTATTATATTTATGTGTGTATATGTCTATGTGAGTATATACACAGGTACATTCACTGCGCCTGAGGAAGGGATCTCTGAATTGCATGGAGCTATAGTTATAGGCATTTGTAGAATGTCCAGCTTGTTACATGGTCTGGGATCTGAACCCTGCTCCGCATAATTGAGCAGCAGGTGCTTCAGATAACTACCCTGAACCACTAGAGTCTCTCACTGACTTGGAATAGTCTGAAATGGTAGGCCAGCAAGATCAAGGGATCTCCCTGTTTGTACCTGTTGGGTGCTGGGACTGGGATTTCAAGTGTGTGCTGCTATCCCAGTTCGTTCGTCCTTTCTTTCTTTCTTTCTCTGTTTCTTTCTTTCTTTCTTTCTTTCTTTCTTTCTTTCTTTCTTTCTTTCTTTCTTTCTCTCTCTCTCTCTCTCTCCATCCTTCCTTCCTCCCCCCCCCCCTCCCTCCCCCCTTCCTTCCTTCCTTCCCTCCCTCCTTCCTTCCTTCCTTCCTTCCTTCCTCCTTGTCTTTCTTTCCTTCCTGTCTTTCTTTCCTTCTTTCTTTCTTTTATAACATCAGTTCTAAGAGATTAAAAAAAGGTGGGGGGGTACCCTCATGTGCAACCACTTTACTGATTGATCTATTACCCAGATCAGAAAAGTTTCTAGGTCTTAGTGAACCATTGTTACACAGCGCTTCAGCAACTTTACACATTCAACTGTGGACTGTGTTTGGTGTTATTTTCTTCTTACAGATTATATGGATAAAGGGTGATGTAAAAATTGTATAACATATTAGGAAAATATCAATTTTTAAAAGTTAAAAAATGTGTGAATCTTAGCTACAATATATTATTTGGATAAGCACTCAATTTTTTAGTAATTTATATTAATTAATTTGCATCAGCATTGTTTGAGTGCTGGGGTCTTTGCTTAACACTTGATAGATGCACAACCTTACATATAAATCTTGCAAAATGGATAAAAGTAATCCATATGTATGGTGACTTACAGTCAGGCCAGATTTAGGGGTTGATGCTTTATAAGGCCCTTTTGTAAGTAGCCGTAAATTTAATTATAGTGTGTTTATCACTTGAGGTCCTTGATATGCTAATAAAGTGGATTTTTCTTATTAAAAGTAGAGGAAGCTGTCAGTTAGAATAAAGAACAGGGGCACAGTTTAGTTCAGTGGCAGAGCACTTGCCTAACGTGGTTGAGATCTAGAGTTTAGTCATCAGCACCACAGAAGAAATGCAAGTAATAAATACAATAAAGAGTGAGGAAGGTTCCTGAAGTTCCCCACATATAGTTGGGATTGAGAGCTTATCCTAATTTGTCTTGCACTCTTTGGGGTGTAGGCAATAGTTGTGGGGTTGTAATGACATTTCCATATGTGGTGGTCTGGTTTCAGAGGAGACATTCACATTGTGTAGAAGTCACAATTTGCATCATTAGATTAAACTAGAGGGTGTGATCTTGCCTCCTTTAAGTCACATAATTCTCATTCTATGTTCATGGAAGTTCTGTCTAATTTCCAAAGGGATCGTAGAACTCTAAATTATGATGTCCTCCCGAAGAGTTATGAACGTCACCCCATTAACACTTGACATGAGGAAAAGGCAACTCTTTGAATGTTGAGATAAAAATACATCCCTCTAGCGGAGAGTTATATTTTATCTGTAACTGAGTAATTTAGACTCAAGTGACCTATATTGAGGAAAAGAATTAATAATGAAAAGACGAAGGATTGATGGATTCCTGCCACACGAGAACAGGAAGTTCAGCACATTAGCAGTAGCTGGAAGAATTTGGGACACGATACTATTCCCAAAATTATCAGGAAAAGAAAATGTAATAAAGGAGAAAAAAAATAGCGTGAACAGTTTCCAACTCCCACCTCCCCGGATGTTCAAGTTCACGTTTCCTTAGATGGAGCTTCTCCATCGGATTTCTCTTTTGAAAAAGCTCCGTGTTTTGTAGGCTTTCTTCCAGTGAGAAATTAACTAAAGGTTTTTTTTTTTATTGTTGTTGTTTATTTCTGAAGTGATCATTATGTCCTCAGAACATAATTCTCCGAATCCCACTTGTTGGTATTCTAAGAAAACTCGCTGCTTTGGGTGTGATAAAACACTGTCATCTTCCAAGTTAAAGTCCAGATAAAAATGCATCTAGTTCCTTAGCAAGCCAAACTCCTTAATAGAATTGCTTCTTTGTGGGAACATGGTTTTTCCGAGCATGCTTCCTTGACTGCCTCCCTCCATAATTCTCTTCCACCCCCTCTTCCTCCTCTGCCTCTTTTTCCTCCTTTTCCTCCACTTCCGCTGCCTCTTCTCTTTCTTCCTCCCACGTTAGTTCCTGTAACAGCCCAGAAAAAAAAAATCTGTCCCAGATTTTAAGCACTTTGAAATTCTTATGATAGGAAATGTACCCTGAATTTAATCTGATTATTTAAAAAAGAACTGCAGATTCAATTTCTTATAATAACTTGTTATGATTGTTATAGGCTCCATATCTTTAAGACTTAGCCAAAGCCATAAGAAGGAGGAAGAAACCTGAAATTAAAAGCCACATGCCCCAAACTGTATTTGTTTGATACATAAACCAGTGAAATCAGGTTCGGGAATTTTGGAATCGTACCTCTGACTTCTACTCCCTGCCCCCCCATACTGAATGCTGCAAGTGATTTGTGCACATCTGTAGGAACTCAATTTGGATCCTCTCTGAGATCAATATAAACTCTTAACCACTGGATTGTATCCCTAGCCCTGGGGGATGACTTTTAAGGCTAATTTGACAAAGTGACATCATGATACTGTGTGTGAGTCTTTGGAGGATACCAAGCCCATGGTTCTATATGAGTTTAAACTTTGATCCTGGAACATCAAATTTCTATTGGGCGTATCAATTCCTGAATGAACAGATAGATTCTCTTGGTTCTGGATCTGTAGAGCAGACTTTCTAACATTTTGAAAGCATAGTGTTTGTTTCAGCAGTTTGTTCTTGGGTCTAAATTTTTTTTTTATTTAAGGATATAAAATGATTCCTAACTCAAGGCCTTTCTCAAAACACAAAAAAGGGCTGCTACGGCTAATACAATTAATACTTTTAAAAGCCTTCAAAAGTTTGTGAGTAAAATTGGAGTTCATATCTCTTTGCCCTTGGGCCTTTATTTTGTTTTTAAGATTTATTTTAAAGTGTGTGTGTGTGTGTGTGTGTGTGTGTGTGTGTATGTATGTATGTGTATACACATGGGCAGGTGCAGGTAACTGTGGAGACCAAATGCATCCAATTTTAAAAATAAGGCACATATGATCTTTAACAACCCAGATTCCCTAGCATTCATACTGTGTGCCCTTATTAGTCTTAACTGTCTACTTGGTACAGCCTAGAGTCACATGATACGGTTGTGTCAATTGAGGGATTGTCTAGATCAGATTGGCAGCCTGTAGTCATGTCTCTGGTGGCATTGTCTTGACATAGGAAGACCCAGCTCACTGTGTGTACCACCATTCCCTGGGCAGAAAGTACTGTGTTATATAAAAAAGATATCTAAGTATGAGTCTGTCAACAGTGTGCTGTCTTTCTTTTCCTGAGCACACTGAGAAATAGCCAATAAAACATAGCTCCACCCATGTGAATCATGGCAGAAGGAAGGAAGCGGAAGCCTCATCCCAAAGTAAGCCAAATGGCCACAGAAGTTATCTCCTCAGATCAAGCTCCCAGATCCCAGAAATCACAATTCCAGCTTCAGGTTTATGTGAGACAGTGTTTCCTCTAGTGCATAGGCCAACAGTAGAGAGAAAACATTTTGCCATTCTGCATGACTTAGACAGTGGTGATTGTGTACCATCTTGAGAAGGAATTCAGTATTTAAAGCCAACTGAACCCTGAAGACTTGAACACCTGGAGCAACAATTAGGGAGCTTGAGTTTAGGTGACCTGATCACACTTTCAGGGTGGGGATCCAGTCCTGAGAAACCATTTGGAGAACAAGAAACTGAATGTCAACAAGCTGAAAAGAAGCTTGTCTCGGGCAGTAAAGTAACAGAAAGAGGAAGCTACATCCTTGGTGGTCAGGAGCAAACCGCACTAAATGATAACAACACTGGAAAGAGATAGACTGAGGTTAGCAGGGCATCAACCTCTGCAGACATCCGTTTTTCATTTACTCTTTACAGCTTTTTTTTTAAGTTCCTTAAAAAAAAAAACCCTCAATTAACACAAAGATGCACCTCACAGTTTTAAAAAAAAAAGTTAAACCCAAAGGTAGTAGGCACCAAGAACTCATAAAGATAAAAGAAGAAATCAATGAAATACAGACAAAAAGAACAATATGCATATCAGTCAAACAAAAGTTGATTCTTTGGAAAGATAACTAAGATAAAACCTTTACCAAGGACCTGGAAGAGATAGTTTAGTGGTTAAGATTGCATGCTGCTCTTCCAAAGGACCCGAGTTTGATTGCCGCCACCCACATACAGCACCTCAAACCAACATCCTTTGGCTCACAATGGTGTGCAATCCCAGTTCTAGAAGATCCAACACTTACTTCTGGATTCCTGCACACACTTGTCATATGTTGTTCACATAACACACACATAGACACAACTCAAATAAAAACAAATTAGTTAAATTAACCAGAAGGAAGGAATACTCAAATTAGTCAAAGAGAAGAGGAGAGGAGAGGAGAGGGGAGGG
>NW_021627652.1:0-64551 GCF_004785775.1 Grammomys surdaster | reverse complement strand
CATCATAACCCCAGGGTCAGCTTCACAATCCCACAACCATCATAACCTCAGGGTCAGCTTCACAATCCCACAACCATCATAACCTCATAACCCTTCACACGTGGCTCCTGATTGACAACTGAACCAACTGGCTATAAGTTAGTCACAAGTCCACAATTAGCTCCATGGAAGGTGAGGGCTCAAAGACTAGCATCAAAGAATGGAGAGTCATTTGAGGACTGTGGTGCTGAGGAAGCCAGGAGAGTCTCTGAGATGATAAAACAGGCCTGCTGGGGTGCAATTCATGTGCCCTTAGGGGAAGGGAACCTATTGAGTGATTTACAAGAATGTAATATGATGTAGAATGTGGAGGCTGCAGCCAGAAGACATAGCTGAGCAACTGATCACACTTCATGGTTACAACTGTGTTAAAGAAAACTGACATAGGACAAGAGACGAGCTTCTTGCTATTAAAGAAATGCTTTCAGGTAATTGGACTGGTATTTACTCCAAAAAGTTGGTCAATGAGTCTCCCAATTATGATTCTAGATCGGGAAGGTCTAGCTTGTACCAAGGCCACATTTTCACTGGATGTATAAAGCTGAGGAAGAGTTTCCTTCCTTGGGTCAAATCTATACAATTTAATCCCACACAATCTAATAGGCTGGAGATGATGCTGTGACTCCAAAGCAGAATGTTCCCCACAGGAGCGTGTGTTTGAATATGTAGTCCCAGTGAGCGGTGCTATTGGGGAAGGTTGTGAAACCCTAAGAGGTAGAACCTCCCCTGAGGAAGCTGTGCATTAGGGATGGGGCTTGAAGGCTTAGAGCTTGGCAGCACTTTCTGCTTCATCATGCCACCACCATGCCTTCCCCACCATATAAACTGTATCCTTCCTTTAACTGCAATCCAAAATGAATTCTTCCTTCATCTTTTCAAAGCAAGTAAAGTAACTAATATTGACACTTAAAGAATTATTAATATGATTAGTGCCAAGAAATGGCCCAATGGATGAAGTGCTTGCTGCCAAGACCCGTGTGGTGAAAAGAGAGAACAAACTCCAAAAAGCTGCCCTTTGACATGCAGTACGCTCTTAGTGGAATGTGTGTGCATAAACACAAGCACATGTGCTCATGAACTTACCAGAATTTAAAATTTTGAAAATAACTATTAATATGATAAAGTGGACAGCCATTTATAACAGCTCTAGACATCAATTTATAATGGATAGAGACTGTACCTCATTTCTAATGAAGACTGTGTTTATGAATTAATACCACTTGCCTCCTTTCACATTCAAGTTTACATTACACAAAGGTTTTATTTCCTGCCACATCCTGGTCACTAAGATGAACAGGTTCAAGGAGGAGGAATTAAAAATTGACATACTTCCTAAAATAAACACAAGATATAAATTGCTTATCATTTCACAAAAGATCCTCTAGACTTATATCTGTAACTTATCTGACTCTAATGTAAAGCTCAAAATGAAGTCAGAAAAGCCAATGATCACCGGCTGTAGGGTTCACATGCTATAGAGCTGACAGACAGAATTTAAGTCAGTGGTTTCCATGCTTCATACTTGAACAATACCATAATATCATAATACCGATGACTTTGTAGTTGTTATTGTTGAGAAATGCCAAAGTAATAAATCAAAATTTCAAGAGTTACAAATGGGCTCACTAAGCCTTTAAGAGTCATACCGAGGATTTCGATACACAGCTAAGTCTGGGTGCCTCTGACTTTAATAACTGTTACTAATTCCATCAAGAGTGATCTTAGCTCACCACACTACTTTGAACAATAAAATCGGTCCCTTTGCTGTGCAAGTCAAAAGAACGCTGCTCAGTCCACTTGTATATGAGCAAATGGCTCCGTGTTCCCTGGTCCTGTGGACAGTGAGGACAGTGTTTGCTGTGGCAGCCGTTATTGATGTTCTTCCTTTCTACGCCTGTCCCTTTGACCTCTGTGCATCCAGGCCTGTCTCCTATGTGAGCTTATAACTACTTGTTATTATGTGCAATTACATCATGCTGAGTGAGAGGACACCCCACAAGCTGTTAGCTATATTAACTTAATAATAGATTTCAGGGTGTGATTTCCAATTAATTTCATTTTCCATATGCACATGCAGCTCCATGGGATGCCAAAATTATAGTGTAGCCATATGGTGCCTCATAAGTAACAATTAAAACTAATTTTCTATTCTCTGACACACACATACACAAATTCATACGGTTTAAATGCCAGGGAGAAAACTGAAACTTCACCAGCATCTGCAGCTCCCTAGAAAGAAGACGTCCCACTCTGCGCATCTGGGACAGTGGCTAATAGGACTCCTGGCTTGTCTGGGTAATGTCTACTGCCCCAGCAAGCTTTTAGTACACTGGATCTCCACTACTCTCACCTCAGAGACTGTCTGAAGAGCAGTTTTTCAAAAGTGTTGGTCCTTGTGCCTTGTACGGGTGATATGAGCTGAAACAGACAGTTTTGTTTCCTAGAGAAACAGTTGATTTCCTGTAGCCTAATTCCTAAGCAGGCTCTAGAATAAGAGCCTACTGAACAGGTGACATTGTTCCAGCAACAGCTACAACTGCTCTGGGATGAGGAAAAGCTGCTCCCTCTGGAAACAGGCTGAGGTGGAACTGAGTGCAGAACAGAGGGTATAACTCTGCCAGTCCTCAAGGGTCTAATTCTGGCAAATCTATCAAGGGGGTTGCAAACAAAACCGTTTAAGTCCATATTCATGAGGAACACTGTGACAAAAAATGAAAAGCTTTGTTTGTATTAGTGTTTCACAATTATTAGCTCTAAATTTGACTTTATATGTGAGCAAATATCATCAGTGTGGATTTCTTCTGAGGAGCCTCTAACTGCTTTGCTGAGACATGACTCATCGCCTTTCTTGAAGATTCTCCTCCCCAGAAACCTCCAGGACTGGAGTAGCAGAAGAACCTGAGGAGGCAGAACAAGAGGGCAGAGGTCCCTTCAGACTCTGGTGTGAATGAAAGAGAAACCATCCTCACGTCTTCATATACGGAATGATAATAGGTAAAGGCTGAGAAACTGTATGAGGAAACTTCATGGAAGCTGTGTGTGGCAGCTCGAATCCCAAGGACTGACCCTGAGCTCAAGCCAGCCTTGGCTAAATAGCAAGACGAAGCCTCACAACTCAGAAGGAAAAACAAACATTATTCTTCATGTTGAAGTCAGAGGACAACTTCTCAGAAATTGTTCTTTCCTTCTACCATGTCATTCTCTGAGATCAAAGTTGTTGACTTTAAGACAACAATTACCCATGGAGATATCCTGTAGGCCTATAAAGAATTTTTTTTAATTATAGTGAAACTAATACAAATATTACTATTTGGTATAAATAATGTTTGCCTTTGCCCAAACCATTAGAACATCAAGATTAACCTCAATGTAAAATGTAGACATGGGTAATACTGCTGTGTCAATGCAGGTACATCAGCAACAACAAATGCAGCATTCTTGTGGGGACACTGGCAATCAGGAAGATTAACGTGCCAAGGCAAACCTCTTTAGTTTTGTTGTGAACTTAAAGTTATAGTTTAAATTTTACATCACACACATATATGCTGACAGACAGACACAGACACACAGTCGCAGACACCTCGACAGACAGATACAGATACAAACACAGCCTCAAAAAAGCAGAATATGTGCCAAAAATGGTGGTTTATACCTCTAATCTCAGTATCCAAGTGGCAAAACCAAAGATTATAAGTTCAAGGACAGCCTGGGTTATACAGTGTGTGAGGCATGTCACAGCTAAAACACAGGAGGCCACCTTAAAGAATAGAAAACAAAAACAAATTCTCTCTACTATATTAAATTGTATCCCACCCCCAAATTTTTAAATTAAAATTCTAAATCTTCGGAACTCAGAATGTGACCTTGTTTTTAGATTGAGTCACTGAAAGACAATTAGTTAAAATGAGATAATACATGTAGACTTTTAAGAGGGGAAACTGGGACAGAGACGCACACTCAGGAAGAACAGCAGCAATACAAAGGCAGGGATCAAGGTAAGCTGTTCAGAAGGAAGGCGAGGATCAGCAGATTTGCATGTCACAGACCACTTAAGGTCCAGCTCTCTTCACACTTTGATCCTGGCCCACCAGAACCAACAACCAATATCTATATTGTTCTAGCACCTAGGTGGCAGTGCTATATTATGAGGGAACAAATAAGAAACAAATACAGTTTCTGTTCATCAGGCAGAGAAGATGAGATCTGGCCTGAAGGCCCAAGTCCTCTGACTATCAGGGAAGAGATCCTAAGAGAGTGCTCTCTGCACACTGGGTCCTTCGAAAACAAGCACTTCGGGGATAGCCATCCCCCGAGTGTGGTGAGGGTTAAGACAGACTAAGCTCATACAGGAGCATGCTCAGGGTGCAGCATGCTCAGAGAGCGGCTTACAGGGAAGCAATGATTCCTGTAGCAGTGCTCACCACAACCCCGTGCTTCCTGCCACATGTTCTGCCTCACCAGACAAATGCCCAGAAACAATGTAGCCAAATAATCATAGACAAAAAACCTCAAAGACAAAATAAACCATTCCCCCTTGAGTTCTTTCCTGTGGAATTTTGTAACAACAAAGAGGAGTCAATAAATGCTAAGGACTATAGAGTTTTATGTATGTTCTCATGTTCTCCTATGTCTATGTATGTGTATGTTCATGTACATGCGTATGCATATGATGTATTCAGTGGTGGGAGATCCATGCCACAGTGTGACTGTAAGGTCACCTCTGTCAGGGTGATTCTTTCCCTCCACTGTTATGGCTGAGGTTCAAGTGAGCTTGCCAGCTTTTACAATGAGTCCTCTCTCTGCTCTACATACTACACTGTTCTGTGCATATGCACGGCTGTGCACATTCCTGTATTTGTAGCACCATATGAAGGCCAGAGCACAACCTTGGGTTGGGATGTTCTCTCAGACACCATTGCCCAGGACTTCATCAAGGAGTCCCACGGCCCTGCTTTGCCCTGTCTCTCCACTCACCCCAAAGCTAGTAGTCCAATTGCATGGTCACCACAAGGGCTTTTTGTTACAGGCTACTAGAGATCAAATCCAGTTCTCCCTCTTGCAACACAGGCACGTTACCAGCTGAGCGTGTAAATACCGCATTTACTGACTCCCATGCAAGCGTAGTCTTTTGAACAACAAAGAAGAGAAAAAAGTGGAATATTTTTGTTGTTGTTCTTTAGCTTTGTTTCAATTAAATGTTACCAACATCAGAAAACCTACCATTCTACAAGCAGTAAATGTTCAAGTCCCCAACAAATAGGAAACATACTTCTATCTGGTGAAAAATACAAAACTTAGCAGCTGCGGCACCTTACCTGTTTTGCCTAACAACCACGTAAACAATAGTGGGCTGTGAGACTCTGTACATTCATCCTCTAGCAGAAGCAAACAGCTGCTCCAACATCGCCTCTCACCACCGGCCATTAGCAATTAACCATGCACGCCCTTCACCAGTGGCCATTATCAATTAACCACACCCACACTGGTCTCCTCTGCGTCTCTACTTTCATCCTCAAAGAAAAGCACTACAGGAAAGCTTTGAAGGGTTCACTTTTGAGTGGGTCATACTCAGAACATGGAGAACATTAAAGAGATCTAATTACCCTAGGTTCCTGTATCCCTGGTTTTTAAGAGTTTAAAATGAGGACTAGAGAGATGGGTCCATGGTTAAGGGAGTGAGTAGCTTTTCCAGAGGACCTGAGTTCACTTCTCAGGACCCATGATGGGTAGCTCACAACTGCCCTCTTCTGGCCTCCACGGGTGTCTACATACACACATACACACACAGAAAGAAAGAAAGAAAAAGAAAGAAAGAAAGAAAGAAAGAAAGAAAGAAAGAAAGAAAGAAAGAAATCAATAAAAACAAAATAAATATTTTTGTTTAATATAAACAGATTCCTGATACACACTCATAGGAAGAACTCCTACATGCACACTGTACTACTCCTTTATGCTCGGACTTTAAATCTACCTTAAGAGTCCAGGTTCTTAAATTTAGATACTACCATACCAAGCACCTGCCTAGTTTCCTATAATAAGGGAGCTGCTCTGCCATCTCAACAAGCTGCTCCTGCTTAAGGCTTAGCCATATCAATATTTGGTTTCTATCTACAGTTTTACCTCCACTCATCACCATTAAAATAATAATAATTACATTTAATTATTCATGTATTATGTGTTTCCATATAAATGCAGTAGTATGTGTAGGGTGGTGAGAAAACAATTTGTGTTCATCAGAACTCCCACCGGGTTTGGCAGCAAGCTCCTCTACACACTGAGCCATCGCACAGGCCCTCCCTTAGCATGTGTACTGTGGAAATGAGTAGAGGTCAGTGGGAGGCAGGGGCACCACAGCAGATACTTTACATCACCCACTGACACCGTGGCTCCAGTAAATCTCCCTGTAAGTCCTCTACATGAGCACAGGCTTCATGGCGTACTAAGTCACCAATTTAATATCTGGAATAGTGTACAGCAGGTGAATAAAGAAGAATAACCTCATGAGAATTATACTCCTTTATTCAAGAAAAACCAAATGTATCTGCATTAGAAATTAAACTCTGGCCAATCTAATATACACTTACTTTTATCAACAAAGTGGGTTGCTCTCCGTATTTGTACAGTGCACCCCTTATAGCATTATCCTCGGTGTGTTAAAAACACACTGTTGGCATGGTTTGGTTTTCCCTTTTCTGGAGTCCATTCCAAACCGGCTCATGTTTGATCTTAATTTCTATTTTTGGCAACCTGCATAGAAAGCTCCCTAAGCAAGGAAGAACTACATCCCCATGGTGTACGACAGGAGTGAACGATGGGCCTGATGATGAACCCTTCAGCCACCTTATGAGACTAGGTGTGCTGACCGAAATCCTTGCCTGAGGGAATAGGACATTGGTCTCAGTCATCTGTGTCTGCCAAGTCATACAAGGTAGCCGGAACTTGGAATCCTCGTATTTCAGTGGAAAGGTAAGAATGACATGGTAAGACAGACAGACAGACAGACAGACAGACAGACAGACAGAGATATTAGTAATCAATATAAAGCATACCCTATTATCTGCAGTCTTAGAACATTTTCCCATTTCATAAATAAAGTCTACCTGGAAGTCTAATGCTGCTTCTGTTCTTCTTCATGTTTTGTTGTTGTTAACAGTAAGTATCAGCCTGTCAAACTGTGGCATTTGAAAAGAGAAGTAATGAGTAAGTCCTTGGGCCTAAAGCAACCAGTCAAACTTGAACAGAATGCGTGTGGTTGCACTTATCAAGCACCATATGCCAGTCACAGGTCAGGTGCTGCAGACACAGAGGCAAATAAAATAAGGCAATCTATCCCGTCACTGCGCTTATGTGTAAAGAGGAAATGCCACCCACAAGTAATTCCAAACCTGCTAGCTCCAGTTCCCTATGCTGGATAGATCCAGACTTGCAAAGGCAGCTGTACTAAGAACTCTATGAAGCAGTAGTTTTATTAGTTGATACTCAAGATGCCTTAGACATATCTCAGGAAAAGAAGCTATCTTATAAATTTTAGTTTGATGTCATCCTAGTATTAGCTACTAAAAGGCAAATATGCCGTACTCTAAAGGAAAAACGAACACAGCTCACTGATCACCAACGAAAGTCCAAACTATCATAGAAATAAATTCCACCAGCATGAGAAATGCTACTGCTCAAGGAGCCTTCCTGCCTAGCTAACGTCAATGGCTCCTCAATGCTAAAGAATTCATCCAAATGTCTACTACTACATTACAGCATCAGACTGAATAGATCCCCTTGGTAACCTGTGTGTGAATTCTTGTAACCAGGAACATGTCACAGCCACAGTGTGATCCGCAGTGCCTGGCACACTGCAGCCACTTAACACTGCTGCAACAAAGGTGTCATCTCAAGCATGCCAGGTTTTAAATGGCACACATACCAGTTAAACTAGAAATGTCCTACAATCCGGTTCACTTCCACTGTGCACCGTATGTGTGAATCATTCCTTCTGTTTCGCACCTTTGATTTACTGTATTGTATTCAGGAAGTGGGGTCAATCAGACAGAGAGGAGAGAGCACAGTGCAGTGAATCACATTCCTGTCCACACAAGACAGAATTTTCTATCCAAGGAGAAGTGCTTGCTGAAAGATGCTTGAGCATCTGCAGATGAGCCTTTCCCACAAACCTTTGCTCTCTGAACACAGTGAATACCCAGCCGTGACCTAACCTTATGTGGTTGAAATTTTACTTCTTATATAAGGAAAATCATTCAAAACTCTTACAGAGGAGGAAAATGTCTGAATTCAGCAAATGATAAAATTTAGTATAATCTTTAAGACATGGAAAATGGCTACTATAGCCTGCTAGTGTAAAAACTGAAACCTCAACTTTACATAAAAATCTTAATGTTGAAGGGAAAAATATATATGAAAATAATTTATGTAATACACATTTATACACAGAAAGTAATAATTGAATTTTTGTCATTATAAATTCCTCTCATTTAAATATTTTGTATTATGACTGTGCATTACACGTAGAAATTCTAAGGGGGAAATATGTGTTTTTTGAAAAAAAAACCAAACTTTTTCAACAGATCCCATGGCAGAACTAGAAAATAAACATTTCTTCCAGTTCTTTCAGTTCTGTCCACTAATAAACTTTTCTTACCTTTAAATTACACCTTATTTATTAATAATACATATACCAAAACTAAAATGAGCCATTAGGCTTCTTTCTGTGGTAAAGAAAATGAAATTTTAATAAGTTTAATAGAGGATACTAAAATTTAAGTTACTGTTATAATTAGGATTTTTTCTTTTTTAATTTTTGTTTTTGTTTTAAGATTTATTTATTTTATTTATGTGAATACATTGTAGCTGTCTTCAGACACACCAGAAGAGGGCATCAGATCCTATTACAGATGGTTGTGAGCCACCATGTGGTTACTGGGAATTGAACTCAGGTCAGGACCTTTGGAAGAGCAGCCAGTGCTCTTAACTGCTGAGCTATCTCTCCAGTCTCAGGATTTTTTTTTCTACTGTGGGATTTTATGACCCTTGAATATATTATATTCAATTAACATTGTTTGGAAAAGGAGTATATCAATGGAATTTAACAAAATATTTTTCAGTATAAAGCACAAAGTAAATATTACATTTAAATATTTCAGAACTCTGTAAGGTGCCAAGGAAGGGAAGCAATTGGTAGCCCTACCCAGCTGTGAAATCTATGAACCTCAATGACCATCTTGGTACGATATCTATAAAGGTACAACAATGACATGGTGGCAGTAATTAACAGCTAACCGGCCTTACGGCCCATTCAACAGGAGGAAAATCGTGCCTGGTACTAGAAATCTCGCGAACCACCTAGGGCTAGTGAGGCCACGGATCTTAGAATCTCCTCCCGTCACTTTTCTAGAACAGTATAATTTCTAACCACATTCTAAATCTTATCCTTGCATCCACAAATAAGTATAGCTACTGTCTCTCATAAAAGAAGTCTCTCTTTACAGCAATGTCGATGATTAAAGAAGACTGCAACTGGAGACGACAACTCAGAGATCCAGGAGCTATGTAGAAGCTCAGTGCCAATGAACACACCTGCAGCACAGATCCTGCAGCTACAGCTCAGGAAAGAAGGGAGGAAAGGACATGTAGCCAGGATACCAGGAAGTCTGCTATGAGACCATCTGTCCTAGAAAGGGCTTCACACACAAGACCAGGACAATGATAGTACCAATAGATATGCTCACTAAGAAGCTGAGTCTGCATGGAACCCGACCACTAGGCGATGAACTACCCACGACTAGTGACTGCTGAAGAGGGGGCATAAGCCTCTTCTAGGAATGAGCCCCTAATTGGTCATCCAATCTCTAGTGGTCAGCCCTGAAAACATATACATACAGGCAAAAAAACTTCTCAGCAAGTTGCATTTATATATTTGAGTTTATGCATGTGTTATGTGTGTGTGGTGTGCAACAATGATTAAAGAAAAAGAGGCTATCAATTTGAGAGCTGGGAAACATGGGCAGGCCTAGAGAGAAGGTACATAGGAGGAACTAGAGGAAGAAAAGAGAAGGAATAAATATTGTAATTATACTTTCATTTACCAAAATAAACAAATGCAGAATAGATAGGGAAGAACTCTTTCAGGAGTTTAAGGACAAAAAAGAAAAAGAAGGAGGAAGAGGAGGAGGAGGAAGAGGAAGAAGAAGAGGAAGAAAGCATCCAACAACCTGTACATGAGCCACTACTCTTTGTTTCCACTGTCACAGAAGTAAACAATCGTGTCCTTTTAATCCACACGATTTGAAAAGAGACTACTTAGAACCCACAGGAGAAATGGAGCCCCAGGAAACAGACATACCTTGCCCTGTTAACACATCAGCTTTTCCCTTTCATCTTTTTTGCATTTGAAGAACCTAATATTGATTTTTCCCAGTTGAGTCCAAGGAGAAGAGAGACAATGTTTTATTTAAAGAGACTTCCATCCTCAGTATAAACTGTGTTCTTTATTTATATACAAAGAAAATCTGTCTTTTTGTTCCTGTGAAAATAGTTTTTAAGACTGTCATTCTGGAAAATTAATTCAATAGTACTTAACTTGAAACTACAAAACTAAAACTAACTAACTAAATTTTGATGCTGATGACAACCCTATTAGGATCCTGGGCAAATGATAAAGGCTTGTGTTAATCAACTCTGATCAACTCTCTCAGGAACAGTTACACAGGTGAAATTCCACCAAAATGTTACACAAAGACACATTGGAGACCCATCTTTTCTGACTTTTGACTTTTGCTGTGTGCCAAGAAGAGACTACAATAATGAAAGGTCTGCCCATTAGGATCCTGTTAAAATTTACAAAAAAAAAAAAAAAAAAAAAAACTACCACTGAGCTAAAATGAACTAAAGACAAGGATGTTCATATGACACACACACAAAAAAAATCACCAGGAGATGCAAAATAAGTCCCTAAGGAAGTACTGAGAAGACAGGCTTTGGACCAAATAATAAAATCCAACTAACTGGCAGAAAGAGAAAACATCTCAGAGACTTTAAAGTGGCAAGTAGGGAAAGGATGAAACAGAAGAGTCCCTGATCATTCATAAATCTCTGATACCTCCTGACAGAGACCAATGAGAGAAAATACGAGGACAGGAATGTCTGTCATCTCAGTCTTACAATTTCAACTTAGTTTTTAAAGAAAAGCTACAACTATTTTTTTGAACATAAGTGCTGAATCATTAAATTTACTTTTACTCATTCTTCCCAGAACGTCAACCTTTTAAAAAGTGAATACTGAAAGCATTAGGAACAAATTTAGCACTATATGGAAAATAATTCCAAAATGAGATCTAAGAGTGTCACAATTAAACTATAATAGGAATCAATTTAAGAAAGACATCAGACTGGTGAGGTGTGCAATTATGCCCCTGCCAACACCTTCTCTCTGGATTCCTGAAATCTCAAGCAAGTGTATTACCACTCTCATTCATTGATTCATTAATCTAAACATTTCTTAGACGATATGAAACCTCCAAAAATCTCAAAATATCCCTGAGGATATTCCAGATCAAGACTGCTAAATTCTGTGAACATAATCCTTCTAATAGAAAAAAAAAAAGATTTTTAGCTTGTAACAATAATTTCTGTAGATGATTCTCCATATGTAAACCCCCCCTCCCACAAGTCTCAACATGAGAATCCATCAAACAGGACTCCTGCTTCTTGTTCTCATGAACAGACACAGAGTCCTCCACTAAGTTTTCCTGAGGCAGGCTGCCACTCAGATCCCAAAGAGTTCATATGCTTCCCAGTGGACTGAGCGGACTGGACCTCGGTATCCACAGGGCTAGAGAAGAGAACTTCAGGGAAACACAATGGACTTTTCCAAAACTGAAAACTCTTGAAATATGCAATCTGCTAGGTTTCAACTCCCTCATATCCACACTGTCCTTCCTCCTGGCTTCTCCCTTTAGGACTGGTAAGGCTACTCTACGCCTTCCCCTTCTGCTTAGGAAGTAGATTTCTTCTCATGTAAGAGCCAGAAAAGGAACTAAGGGCCAAGGCAGTGAAAGATAGCATCTGCCTTGGCCCTTAGTTCCTTGGGTGAACAGAGAAGAGATTTGTCTGTTAAAATAGAAGTAGTTGACAAAGGAGGATTTAACCAGCTAGCACTAGCACTTGTCTGGCTCTTACATGGCATTTTTAAATTGCAAATTTGGCAGTTTTCTTTATTCTGTTGCTCTTAAAAAAAATGCCTTGCAGCAACTGATAGGAACTGGTAAGAGTAGCTGCGGATGGGAGGTTGGGGGTGGCAGAAAAGCAAAAAGGTCCTAACTTTTATCATTGTTGGTTTGGTTTTTGTTTGTTTTTTCAGAGTTTCTCTGTGTAGCCCTGGTTGTCCTGGAATGCACTATGTAGACCAGGCTGACCTCGAACTCAGATATTCCTCTTCCTGGGCCTCCAGAGTACTCAGATTAATGGCCTGCACCAGCTGCTGGGCTGGTACTAAGTTTTCAATCTTCCTTTGTCTCTTAGCTTTTAGCTCTGATTTGGTCAACTAACATTTTTAATTCCTGCCATCTCAAATTCCAAGTTCTATTTTGGGGGGTTAAGATTGATTATAATCTATGTAATGATAAAGAACATAAATTTATTACACACTAAATATTCAGTAATCTGTACCAAATATAGCATAAAGGGATTTTTGTGTATACTGGGAGGTAAAGAGACAGTGGCATCTAATCAAGAATAAGCTGATGCAGAAAAAAATCTAATTACCCAAAATAAGAGTTAAAACAAAGTAATGGAAATTTAATGTCTCACAATATCTTGTATTAAAACTAAAAGCATATAATAACTGTAGATGGCAGTTCTTTATTTGAAGGGAAATTCCAAGAAAGCCAAGTGAACAGTCAGGGCATGAGGCCTCAGAGGAAGGAGTGAGGTGCATTGCAACCTGTTAAGTTGCCATGGTGACCAGGAAGCACCAGCGAGCAGAACTGGTTGCTTGGTTATGAAAGATGAAGCTTTCCAGTTATAACTCTGACTGTGTTTGGAACAATCCATGCCAGGGAAGTTCAGAGAAAAAAAGAGTGGCCAGACAGCACAGGAACATATCTTTAGCCTTTTCCTGCTTGCTGTCTCTGGTCTATGTCTGCCAAAAATTAGTGGGAATGGCCTGAAATTTAGACTGTGCAGCTTGGGTTGGCCCTCAGCAGAGACAAGGAAGCCCATCCAAGCCACCAGAGTGGAAGAAGTCCAAGAAGGCTACAGCAGACTTGGCACCTACATGTTAGAACTCCGTGACAGCATACAGGAGTTGCTGGCATGACCTCCAATGAGTTTCACATGAGTCTCTAATGTATCATATTTTAAAAGAACAAAGTTTACATCAATAAATCCTAAAATTTGCTCCAAAATGAAGCACTAGAAGTTCTAGTATGTTAGAGAGAAGTCAGGGAATAGTGGAAGTTATCATTAAAATACAGCTGGGAATAAAGCTGTTTCATTCTTAAACTAAACGTTTTTCTTCCTCATTAAGAGATCCATTTAAAATTGTTTTCAGTAACTTTCCGGGTCTAAGTTCACAATGGATAAATCACTGCAAAATGAGGCAATTATGACTTTAAGGGCAGAAGAATTTAGAATGTCAAGTGGCATTAATTTAAGTGAGAAATAACTTCTTTATATCTAATTTAATTAATACCAAGAGCAGGTAGAACTTTGTTTTGCAGGGACAAAATCTGAAAACAGATGTGACTTACACAATGATCCTAGTCTACCTGGTGTGCTGCACTTCACAACTACAAATTCTATCGCTTATCATTCTTAAGATGTTATCACATACACATCACACATAAACTGGGAGGAGAAATGGGGACATACTTTACTGAGCTTACTGTCATTAAATCACAAACCAAAAGATTCTCAAAGGGGGCTCTCTAACCTGGCTTTGTTTTCTACCAGACAAGAAAGGTTCTAGTTGCCTGGCAATAATCCAAGCTGAACCCTAACTACTTTCATTATGACACCTCAAAGATATCTAACAGGTCAAGGTGATGTTAGCAAACACACACACACACACACACATGCACACACATATATATCCTCACATACACACACACAGAGACAGACAGACAGACAGACAGACAGACAGACAATGATTGAAGTTTGGTCTTTTGTTATGAATTGTAAGGCTAAATATGGTCCCCAAGGCTTGGCTGGCTCTTATTCAAATTACCAGATGTGTGGTCTTAAGCACTCTCTCTGTTTCTCCATTTGTGACAGACACGGATGATGAAGAATCTATACATAAGCAAAGCAGGCATGGTGGTGCCCACATGGAATCCCAGCACTTGAGAAGCTAGGTAAGAAGAACAGGATGTAAGAGGCAGGCCCGAACTACAAGGTAAGTGCCAGGCAAGCCTGGGCTGCAGTTGTAAAACTATCTCAAAAAAAAAAAAAAAAACCAAAACCAAAACCAAAACAAAACAAGAAACAGCACTATATCTGCAAATGACAAGTATGGTCTCCTTTCAGGAATGTTCCAGTTTCTGCTTTCTTGCTGTAACAAATGCCATGACCAGAAGCACCTCAGGGCAGGAAAGATTTATTGGCTTACACTTCCAAATAAAAATCCATCACTGAGAGAAGTCAGCGCAGGAACTCAAGGCAAGCATAAACTATGGAGGGATGCTCCTCACTGGCTCGCAGGCTCCAGCTTCCAGGTTTCTTATATGTCCCAGGATCACCTGTCCCGGAACTAGGTCTACCCATATTGAACTGGGCCCTTCTACATCAATGAAGACAAGCAAGATAATTCTCCACAGGCTAACTTCTCAATCAAGTGTTCCTCTCAGATGATGAGGTTCTATCAAGTTAACAATAAAAGCTAAGTAGGTCAAGGAATACATAGCTGTAGTTCAGAATCTACAAGGCTTACCTACCAAGTCTGCACATTACCAGCTATTTTCTTACAGCACTATCTTCACTGGGTTGAGAGGCAGCTCTTCAAAACATGTCTACCTAGAGCTTGTGCACCTGACTGTACTTGGAGACTGGTCTTTGCACTAAGCTAAAGACGTCCAGGTGAGATCACACTAGATCACTAAAACTCTAATGATGTGTGTCCTCTTAAGAACAAGATGGGGGAAACCTGAGCCAGAGAAACAGGGGTGACAAGGATGTTGAAGTAGAACAGGTAGAAAAGACCGATTAATATACTGATTTTTTGATTTAGTGATTTAACTGAAGCATTGCCTGTACTGTCCATTTGTCAAGAATGACTTCACTTGTTAGCTGAAATAGAAAGACCTAGAGAAATAGCTGAAACAATGGCTACTGCCCTTAACAATTTTCTGAATGCTATATATAGTTCTGTACATTCTTGCTTGCTTGCTTGCTTGCTTGCCCGCCCCATTTTGTGGTTTCAAAGTATAAAATGAGAATGCATACTAGATCTGGGAATGAGACCTTTCAGGAATTGTCTTGACTTTTTAGTCCACCCAGTGACATCTCCTCTCTTCCACTCAGAGTGTCAGAGTGTGTATTTAAGAAAGATTCCCACAACAATGTAACAACAGAAGCAGAGACAGGAGTTACACATCTACATATCAAGGAACGCCATGACTGGCTGGCACCCCACAGTTGACAGAGCTCATTTTCCCCTTAGAGTTTCCAAAAACCACAGCTACCAGTGTCCGACTTCTGGCTTCTAGAAGTAATAGTACCACTGAGTCATTGACTATGATTATGAATGTGCACTGGTACAATTTTCAGAAGATACAAGAATCAGAAGACTTTCCATTCAAACACTTGGCAGCCAGCATGTTCACTCCTATAGCACTACTGTGTAAGTCAGGGTTACTTTTGCTATGAGGAAACACCATGACCAAAAGCAACTTGGGAAGAAAAGGGTTTATTTTGCTCACAGTTCATTACAACAGTTCATCATCGAAAGCAGTGAGAGCAGGCCTTCATGTCCCACCAGAACCGGGGGCAGGATCTGATGCGGAGGCCATGGATGAGTGCTGCTTACTGGATTGTTCATTCTGCTTTTCTATAGAATCCAAGACTACCAGCCCAGGGATGACACCACCCATGATGGGTTGAGCCCTCCCACCACAATCACTAATTAAGAAAATGTCCCAAAGGCTTACCTCTAACCCAATCTTATGGAGATATTTTCTCAACAGAGGTTCCTTCCTCTGATGACTCTAGCTGTGTCAAAGTGACATAAAACCAGCCAGTCTAACTTATACAGGTAGAATAAGAGCCTGCAGACTAAGATGGCTTCTGGGTACTGTTATAATAGAGGCAGAGTGCAAGCATCCTACACCATTGGCTAAATAAGTTCAGGTATAACTGGTAACAACTTTGTATATGTTTATATATGTGCATGCATACACACATGGATGCACATGCACATAAACATGCAATGAATACTATGGAGACTGACAGCAGGTACGATACAAGTATATTCTGCCTGTAAGTACTTTTCCATTCAAAGGCAAGTCTGAAGGCTACAAAGGAAACTGAGAAGGCAGACTGTGTTCTCAGTGGCACTCTAGCTGATCTTTTCTATCCTTCTATTTGAGAAAAGTCTCCAACAAATTTGATAGTTTGAAAGCAGGAATGTGTGTGCATATGTGTGTTTTAAATGAGAAAAGGTGCTAAAAAGTCAAAGCAAGCACAACGTCAAAGTGGATGCATTTGCTTTCCCCTGCTGAGGACCTCCTTACCTGTACAGGCAGGCCAAAGGTATGCTTAGCACAGAGAGCCTGAGACCCCAGGTAACCAGCAGACACCATCTTTGTTTAACCATTTTCCCTCCTCCCTCAGTAAGAATATTACCTACGGATCAGAGAGTTGGGAGCCGACTCTTCCTCCGACATCACTGCCTGATTTTGAAGCAAGTTGAACTTAACATTATAGAGTGTCAATCATAGCTTCACAACTGAGTTGTCAGGAAGAAAAAATGCCTACTCTACTCAGAAATGTCAAGTATGACCCAATAAATGTCAAATAAAATTGAACTGTTTGCAAGAACTTATGGGAAGCCTGAGCAAGACCCACTGTAACTATGACCTGTCTATTTGGTTGAGTTTGAGGAGCTGAAACCAAGGCTGATCTCACCTTCATGGTTCCTTGCACAGTGAAGCCTAGCGACTTCTGGAGAAAATTTTATCCTCTAAATATGTACCTATCCAGTGCCTTTCCCAGTAAGGACGCTTCTCAGCCATACATCTTTGTGTATAAATAAATGCAGCTGGGGTGCTGGTAGGCAGAGGTGGGAGCCATGTTGTGTTACTAAGGCATAAAGATGCTGGATAACACTTTCTTCAGACATTCCCATGGTAGTCATTTCAAGAGCAAACTTCAGGAACGTAGTCAAATGAAGATGGTATGAGACAAAACCTGCTTTAAACATAGCTATGTGCTTTACCCTGAGACCAGTGGTGACCAGGAGTAACCGCACAACTGTGTGCAGCATAAGGAGCTCCCTCATCAGCTTTTCTAAAAAGCATGAGAAGGCTTTCTCTAGGCACCTTACTCCTTCTCAAGAGAGAAGAAACTGCTGCTTCTAAGAGGACAATGTACACTCAAGTGGCAACAGTGCCTCTGTGATTTGATCCAATCAATACTACTAAGAACTTCCTCGTGACAAGTTCTTTATGCCAGAGAAGTAATTGTAAGAAGAGACTGTTTGAACTTATGAAGTTCAAACGGCCATATAGCATAGAAAATGCCATATAGCAGCTTTCTTTTATCCCCTGAGTCAATTATAAACTTCTTCCTTCCACCTGAAACCTCTCAGGTAGGGTTGTGCCTTTACCAAGGGCTCCTACACATGCCCATCATTTTCCACCACGCCACCTCCTGCATGTCACTGTCCACCATGCCACTTCTATCTCCTGTTCCGACTCTACCCTGATGAGAACATCACCTCCTGCCATGCCTTGTCTACTGATCTCCCTGATCCCACTCTGATGAAACCATCACTGTCTGCCACGCCTTGTCTACTGCTCTCCCTTGCTTCTGCTCTGGCTCCTTACTAGCTAATTTCAACACAGCCAAGTGGGTCCTTCGGAAATATTACTCAAACAGTACAAAGCTTCTTAAAGTGGAAATTTATCACTAAACTCATGAGGACCTTTTTTTATTTTTTACTTTTTCTGTTACAACAAATTACCTGAAGCTTGATGATTTAATCTGCACTCAAAGTCATTTACTACATGACAATGCTTATACGTCAGAAGTTGGTATAAAGTGATGAGATACTCTGCTCCATAATCTGCACAGGCTAAATCAAGCTATTGGCAAGGACTTTAATTCTCATTTGGGATTTGCAGTCCTCTTCTTAGCTCACCAGTTACCAGAAGCATTGTGTTCCACAAAACTATGGGACTGAGGTCTGTATCTCCTGACAGTCCTCTCTACCTCTACTTGTTTTGAATTTCTGTCTGTCTGTGAATTCCTGGACTCCTGTAATCACACTAGCTCCCCTTAGTTAATCTAGGATAATCTTCCAGTCTTAAGGTCAACTGATTAGCAGCCTCAATTATATTTGCAGAGTCCTTTCATCACATAATGTCAGACATTCACAGGAGTAATGCCAGCAGCACGAATCCTAAGAACAGATATCACAATACCCAAAAGAAATAAAGGCATGTCCTGCAGAACAACTCAGGATGACAGAGATAGCTCATCAGTTAAGTGCACATACTGCTCTACCAGACAGGAGTTCACTTCCCAGCACCCTCATATGGCAGCTGCCTGTAACCCTCTTCTGTCCTCTAGGGGCAACTGTAAGCACATATACAAATCAAAACACAGAAACACACAATTTTAAAATGTTACATTTTTTTTTTAAATCTCAAACTTAAACCTTCACAGCAGCATTAACTTCAAACACTACAAATTCAGAACATAAAATGTCCACCAAGTGGGAGACGGATAATATGTGCTCTGTCCATACAATCACATGCCACTCAACAGCATAAAGAACAACTGACTGATAGATCCAACAACATGAACCTTAGCAATACTATAAAGAGAAAGAGTCAGGCACAGGCCACACGTTCCATCACCTTGTTCAAAAGCCTGCCACATATACTAAGTAGCACACAGCTATAGTTCCCCATTTGGAAGGGAGAAGCATAAAGACAAGTTTGAGGTAAGATGTGAGACCCTGTCTCAAAAAGCAAGAGAGGGAAGAAGAGGGAAGGAATGAGGAATGGGAGAAAGGGGAAAGAGAGAAGAGAAGGAAAAAGAGAAGTCAGTAAAGACAAAAAGGATGTTCATAGTCATCTGGGACAGGAGACAGCACCATTAGCAGTACGGGGCCATAGGGGAGCTCCCTGGAGAACAACACTGTTCTAAAACTGAACATGCTAAGGACCACATAACGGGACTTTTATTACAGACCACAGAAATGTATATCTGATGTAGGTAAGTTTGTGATATAAAAATATAACTTAACTTTTTAAAATCAAAAAGTAAATATCATATCTGCAAAATGTTCTTCCCTCTCATGTAAACTCATGGCATATATACCTGCATTTGACTGCACACAAAGCCCTATCCAACTTCTATTCCTAGGTTCCCACCTGACCTCACTCCGACATCTTTTCCTGTAGCCTGATCCTGCTATATTGACCTAACAGTCACCTGACAACTTAAGGCCCATGCCTGCCTAGAGCCTATCCCTTTGGGTTAGGTTAGCACTGCTTTAGATCTGGCTCCTTTTTGAACTCATTCTGATCTGACCTGGCCTTGCCTTGGAAGGAACATGATCATGACAGCCAACATTTCTCTGGTCCTTTTGCTCTGTTATGGAGAAAAGGAATAATTAATGAAAATTGATCATATCGTAAAAATGATCTCTAATAGTTAGATATTAGGCAAGGGGTATTTTTTAGAATGAGAACACTCCATTATCTGCATCCAGCTGCACGCAGGTGACATAAGCTATGGAGACCTAAGAGCTGAGTGCACATGCAGCCACCATGGTGAACTGCCTTCTCCCTGGGGTAGCTCCTACCCATCAGGACTGCCCTATTGCAATTATTTTCACCATAGATTTCCCTCAATATTTGCAAAAAAAAAAAAAAATGCCAACTTCAGCCAATCCCCACCTAAATTAGCAATAAATAAATAAATAAATAATCATCTTATATTATTATAAACACAAAAGCAGTTAAATAAATTCCAAAGGCTGGTGGAGGTAGCTGTAAACGAGATCCCGTGTCCAAGTGATGCGCCAAGATGGACAGCAAACACTGTCTTCTGATCTCCACACACATAGACACATGTGCACAAACATACACAAAGAAGGGAGAGAGGAGGGGAAAGGAGGAAATAAAAGAAGAAAAGAAGGGAGTGAGGGGAAAGAGAAGGTGTAAGGGATGAGAGACAGAAAAGAGGAGAGAGACAGGAAGGAGAGGAGGATTAATGAGACATATCTTGAGCAATCAGAAATAAGCAAGCTTTTTTTAGTGAAATCCAGTACACCAATTCAGTCACCAGGCAGTCAACTAATGTGCCCGGGTTCCCAACAACTGTGGTGCTCCTCACACTCTGTGATGCCTCCTTCCTTAAGCAGTACTTTAAGAAGGTAAGGGTGTCTCTGGCATCTCCTGTTTTTATATATTCTATTGGTTGAGCTTCTCAAATGTTCAACATTCTAGAATGTACTCTGGCTATTTTAGTTTGAAGGTGACACAAACGCAAAAATCTGACTTAACTAGTTTCAGACACATAAGTAAGATTAGGAGGTGGTAGGAACAGGGTGTGCTCTAAAGCACCCTGGGCCTGGTACGCCCTCACGGGAGGAGGGCCTTCCCATTTCCTATGGCTGCTGACCTTAACAGTCATCACTGGCACTCTCAGTCACACTGGAGATGATAATTAAAAGTGCCTGTAATTTATTAAGTCTTAACTTCTGAAAAGCCACACTCAGCAAACACCATCTAGTCAAACACACAAACACTCACTCATCCTTCTCCTGCTACTCCAGTGAACCTAATTTTACAGACTGGGGAACGCAGCTAAACATGATTAAGCCTCCTGATAGCGCCTGGTGACTGAGAGGCAGACCGGGAAGTGATGACGCTGACTCTATTCACATGGCATGATCACTCATCTTAAAACAGCTAAGCTTCTCAAATGAAAACAGGTAGTACTATTTCCAGCCATCTCATCTACCTGGAGAGAAACAAGGCCAAGCTGCCGTGCTAAGCACACTGGAATAAATAAAGTAGTAAGACATGAGTAAGGGCCTATCATAAAGAATTCCCACACTGTGTCTGCAGTCAGCATAATAACGTGGCATTTCTTCTCATTCTGCATTCCATCTGGGTAATTCAGTAGAGCCTTAAAAGTGACAAATGAATGTGAAAAAGAGCTTACATCTCTTCTGAGTGTGAGAAGATGCCAGGAGGACCCCTTGGAAAGTGCAGTGACAGCTGGACTAGAGGAGGACAGACTTTGAAAGGAGTTCCATGCTTATTTGGCATGTTTAACTTTTATATTTAAAAGGCAATCGAAAACTAGCATAGTGATACAGGGCCGAAATCCCAGCTACTAGGGAGGCTGAAGTAGAAAGATCACAAGTTCAAGGTTTCTGTTGGTTCCAGAGTCAATCTGAGAGAAACCTAGGCAATTTAGTGAGTCCCTAAAACACACACACACACACACACACACACACACACACACACACACACACAGAAAAAGCCAAGAAGAGGAAGACAACAGAAATAACTTGAGGTGGAAAAAAAATAAGTAAATTACTTCTTACTAATAAAATTAATATTACTAAAAGAAATGGTTTTAAAAGGTGTCATTAATGCCCACATCTCAATATCCTGCCTTGAAAGTACTTTTGTCCTTTTGAAAATATGGGGGTGGGGGGGTAAGAATGGGAGGGGGTATGTTTGCTTGTTGTTATTTTTTGAGGTTGTTTTGTTTTAAGACATCCCATATAGGCAAGGATGGGCTCAAACTCATTTGCTATGTAGCCGGTCCTGATCCACCTACCTCCACCTCCACTTCCCAAGTATGAGGATTTTAGGTGATGCTGGGAATCCAACTCGGCCCTGTGTATATTAGACAAGCACTCTACATTTTGAGACAGGGCCTTAAAGCATCCACACTGGCCTCGAAGTTACTAAGTAAAGAAAAACGACCTCAAATCTCCCAGCCTCCAGCTCCAGGGTGGCAGGTACTTACTACAGCAATGTGACACTCCACCTAGCTTAAAACACAAAATTCTTAAAGATGCTATCTGCCTTTAGAAGACCAGGAAAATATCAGAGCTTTGCAGTATTCTCCAAAAATGGATGCTCCTTGCACTATTACCAGGATTTCACTAAAACAAGCTTCTTAAAATTAATAAGTTACCTGTCAGCCCCCTTAAAGACAGATGGTCACTAGGAGACAGGAGAGGATGTTAGCATTCTGTTCCACACAGCTGTTCAGACCAACAAAAGGCCATTTCACTTTCTGTAACACAATAAGCTTTGTCTAAGATTTCTTATATGATGCATAAAAATGAAAATTTCATGCAACCACTTCTGTTACACATCTGGTTATTATTGAGTAAATGCCTTTAATAGTAAAAAAAGAATCATAACAATAAATATAAACTAAAATTGGCTCTGGGTTTTCTTTTAAGCATCCCAGCACTTTGAGTCCTCTGCTACCCAAAGCTGCACACTGCTGGGAGCTCTTAACTGAGGGCTCTGCTATACTTCTTACACAATTAACAACTTACTGCTGGGTTCCTGTTAGTGAGAAAATACAGAAGGCTGATACTTGATGCCTCATGTGCCCTTCCTGTTATTCCTTTCAAGAAATCATTCCTGTAATTTTATCAGAAATCTAACACATGAAACAATAAGTCAACAGGACATTAGTGTCACACGTCTGAAATGAGATTTTGATTTGTTAGTCTACAACACATTACTTATATTACTATAAATCATGTGAAGATGAAGACATTTGGCACGTAAGTTCTGAAACAACCAACAGCAAGACCAGGCCTGTATTTATACTCAGAGCTCCCTTGGGCCTATGTTTTCATCAGAAGATACAGTGCCTAATATTTAATATACGGCCAAGTTTTACAGACCACTTATGAGGAGCACCTATGTGCACCAAGCATTTAAAATGACAACAACACTCCAGTCCTGTAAGAGACGGGGAGAGGGACAGTTCAGGGGTTCATTTAACATCGGTAAAATGATTAAGGCTTGAATGGACTACTAGCAAGAAGTGATTCTAGCAGTAATGTTAACATTCCTCCGTTACAAGCGATGAGCTCTCACAGAACAAAACCCACACCCCTTTACACCTAAACTTCATCTGTTTCTACAACCAAACTTCCTTCTACTCCCCGACCAACTATAACCCTAGCTTGCATGAACACCACCCTGTTGCTGAAGACACCATGCTCATTACCCAAGCATCCCGTCTTCTCAAAAGGGTGGCTCACAGTCACATGTCACAGCACAGCATCCCTCTGCATTAGTCCCACCCCACTGTTCCCTCACTCTCTCACCATCCCTTTTATTTCCTCAGAGCTCTGATAAAGTTGCAACATTATTGTGTAACTTCTCACACATTCCTTTTCTATCTTTTCTCACTAGGATTCACAGCCCCCTCCCCAAAACATAAAACATACCTAACCAGTTATATTATCCAGCACCAAATGTCTACATACAAGTGCACACTTGATGAAGAAATAAACTGTTTACACTAACCTGACTACTGTTAATTACTGCAGATGAAAAATAAACAAACCTATCTATATTTGTTCAGTTTCATTCTGTTGCCATGACAAATACCACAACCAAATGCAAATTGGAGAAGAGGTTCTCTCTGGCTTATACTCACTCAGGGAAGTCAAGTCAGGAACTCAAGCAGAAACTTAAGGGCCTTGAAGCAAAAAACCAAGGCAAAGTGCTACTTTTTGGCTCGCTTGCATGCTCATGCTTAGCTCTGTTATAAAGCTAAGGACTGGGATTGGAGAGATGGCTCAGCACTTAAGAGTACTAATGGTCCTACGTCCCAGGATTGAGTCTCAACACATAGATGGCAGCTTATAACTATCTGTAACTCCAATTCCAAGGCATCCAGTGCCCCACTCTGTTCTCTCTGGGCACCAGACACTAAAGTGGCACAGTGGCAGATAGATAGATAGATAGATAGATAGATAGATAGATAGATAAGATAGATAGAGATAGAGATAGATATATAGATACACACACACACAAAATCACCCATACACATACATGCATGCATCAATGTATACATTATACACACATATAAAATGAAAGAAAATAAAGACTCCCTTCTCAGAAAGCTGTGCCCAGTTGGAAGCTAAAGCTAACTAGCACAATATTCAATCTGTATCCTCGACACCTGACTCCTGACCTTACAATCAGCCCTAGTGAGGATCACACTAAGGTAAGGAGGCCTAAAGGCTGAGGGGATTATATATGCCCTACCACACACACGTTCATTTTCTTGAAAATACTTGGATTTATAAAGTTTTCCCCAAAAGGGTTCATGTGTTGAAGGCTTGGTCCACGGGTGACAGATCCAGTCATTAAAAGATGTAACCGGAGCATGAAGGCTCCGGCCTAACCAGCTTACTTATCCACCAATATTATCATTTAATGGTATTATTAGGCACTGATGAGAACGTTCAGAGGTAGGGTAACTTGGAGAAAATCGGTGACTAAGAATGTGTCTTTGGAAGTGATACCTTAGCCTCAGGCCCCTTCCTGTCTTTCTACTTTCAGGCCACCATAAAATATGTAACTTTGCTCTTACAGCCTTTTCCCATGATGCTCTACCATCCCATGGCCCAGAAATGACAGAGGTAGCTAGCTATGGAATTAAAGTTCTAAAACCATGAGCTCAAGAAAATTCATCCTCCTTTTAAATTACCTCAATGAAAAGTCTTCTGCCTCAAGTCCTACAATGTTAGAGCTAGGCCCAGTCTGCTATTGTGAAAACCTTAACAAATTACCTTACGCTCGCTATGTCTAGTTCCTCATTTAAAAAACAAATATTGTTCCTTTCCTATCAACAGCAGTTTTGTAACGAATGAGACTACACATATAAACCAACAATAAACAAAATTTAAAAATAAGCCTTCCCATTAAGAGGACTGAGCAGTATACATGGCCCATCTCAAGGCTTCTGAACCAGAGACAAGGCTTTCGTTGCACTGTCTTCACACTGTCCAAACAGTTTTGAGATTATTTCTCCACTGTTCAAGGTTTCATATCTAAAAATATTCCATTGACCATGACTTCAGACATTAAGAAAAGAGAAAGTTCTGAGCTTTGCTGTTATTGTGGGATTCATCTGTCTTGTTGTCTACAGCATCATACACTGAATCCAGGGCAGAGGAGGAGGAGGAGGAGGAGGAGGAGGAGGAAGAGGAGGAAGAAGAGGAATAGAGGAGGAAGAGGAGGAAGAGAAGGAGGAGGAAGAGGGGAAGGAAGAAGAGAAAGAGGAGAAAGAGGAAGAGGAGGAGGAAGAAGAGGAGGAAGAAGAGGAATAGAGGAGGAAGAAGAGGAAGAGAAGGAGGAGGAAGAGGGGGAGGAAGAGGAGAAAGAGAAGATGAGGAAGAGGAGAAAGAGGAGGAGGAAGAGGAGGAGGAAGAGGAGAGCAACAGCAGCAACAACAACTTCCAGATACTATGTGCAGCTGTGGAGACCTGCCTACTGAAGGAAGCCTCCTCTGCTCTTCAGGCATTGACTACAGACCTGCATTCCAGACAACATGCAGAATATATTCATTGCTGTACATTTAGTGATCTTTAAGCAAAGTCAGCAGTGAACGGAACAAGGAGTACACCCGAGGGACTGTTTAGAGCTTCCAGCCTGTCTGTCCAAAGCCTTTCTTCCCAACCCAGAGAAAGGATTATCTCAGAGTTTTAATAAATCAAGAGCACAGAAATACACACAGGAAGCTAAGGCAATTCAGAGAAAGCCAGGGACCTGAGAAGGGGGAGGACAACAGATGGAAGGCCATCTAGAGAACGCAGACTCTGTCCATGCAGAATAAGTAGAAAGCAAGGCAAATTTTATTGGACTTGGGCTTGAAAAGCAACTGCATTTTAGATTATCAAAAGTCCTTTTCATGTATTTATCAAGTGGAGGAAATTAACCATGTAGAAAACTTTTCAAACCATCAAAAACTAAATACTGGAACTGAACCTCAGATTACCTTTAAAATTTACCAGAACATTGACTTTCCAGTTCTCAGGCCTACAAATCAAGAAAGTACAACAGGAAATCTACATTTAAGTAACAACAGAAATAAAAGAAGGGCATCCAACATCCAGTGAGCCTGTAACACAGATGGATTCTCTGATTCTCACACACTGACCTAACTGGGCTAAGAGATGTGGATTAATATAAAGAGGATGCTCACACCAAGTCTCCAGTGCAAACCTTAGTCCAAGCTCCTTATGCAGGTAGAAAAACCAGGGCATGGACATTAAGAAACTTATCTGAGCCCTCAGCCTAGAAATGGAAAGGGCTTAGCCAGAGGTCAATTTTTCAAGAGGTTGCTAACAAGGGAGAGAGGTTAAGTAGCGGGTGGACGTCTGGTAGGAACCTACCAGTTCATCAGATATACCTTCGACAGGTATGCGTTTCTCAGTAGCAAGTGTCATGTGGTGCAAGGCACAACACATGGAAACTGAATGGCATAGTGGATAAGGGAAAGGATCTTTCAGACTCCTACGTCATGCAGGAGACTGTGGGAGAGCCAATCTAGGTTATTAGGAAAATTTATTTTATTAGTGGCAATCACTTTTCTGAAACAATTTCCTTGCGTCTCTGCTGGTCTGAGTCCAGCACACCAACCTCCATTTGCTCCTCCCATTCCCCTGGCACACTTGCAGTGTCACACTGATGAAACTGTAACTTGGAATGACTTTTCAAGCATGATTTTACTACCATGGTCTTACACTAACAACTAAAACATTACATTTCTACTTTACAGCTTCTTCCTATACCTTGCTCAAGGCTGTATTCAAATGGCTGAACATATCCTTAATGTTTTTCCTCATGTACCCACATCTCAAATATAATGAAGTCCCATGAGCGCTACTTCCAAAACACATCCCAAACAGTCCTCTTCTGTATGATTTCAATCATCTAAGCCATCTTCTTGGGCTTAGATGACACAACAGTCTATCCCAGAGGTCCTTTTTCATCACTGAATAGTACAAGCAAGGGCCCAATTCACAATGGCTACCTGGGACTTCCCAAATTTGGTCACACCAAGTCTCACAACCCAGGAAACGCTTATTGTTGAGCAACTGGATTCACTAGGGCCAGTGCTTGGGTTGCATGAACCTCCATTCCCAATCCATTTGCCTGTCCTGGACCCACACTCTCCCCTGTAACCTCTGCTCTGTTCCTTTCACTGGAATGTCTGGTCCTTTGACTCTGAGTTTCACTAAAGGAATACAGGAAGACACTTAGGAAACACTCCTGCTTGGTCTTGTTAGCTCACACTGTGGCCATGTCTCTACAAAGGGAACACTCCAGCAAGGCTGCAGCACCAAGGAAAATGAATGGCCAACACGGTAGCTTTGGTCCTAAACTATAGCTTATAAGGTCAACAGAAGCTGCCTATCTCTGCCAATGAGTGGGCATTGATGCAAGAACAAACGGACTCCATGAACTTAGAAATCTCCTGTCATCTGGCTTTGCTGACAAAAAAAAAAAAAAAAAAAAAAAAAAAATCTGAGAGAGTCTTATCAAAACACTCTAGGTAGTTCTCCATCTCTCTTACAATAGAACCCAGAAAATTTAACTACAAAACTTATAGACTCTGTGCTCCCTCCTCTCAGACCCCACCCTTAACTGCTCCTCAAACCTCCCCTCTCACTGTTCTCCTTTCTCAAACTGCTAACACTTTTTCCTGATCCAGGACGGCAGCCCTCCCTGCATCTCCACTCTACTTGAGTCAAATTTCACCTGCTTCCTTCATCCCAGTCAACTACCTTAGCTTAGAAATCCCTCCCCTGGGAAACCACCCTCAAGTCCCTCACTCAGTCCTACTGACTTTACCTGAATTTTATTACTATCTCAGCTCCTCCTAAGATCTATAAACATTTGCTGGTTTGGTTAAACATTGTATACTAAACTCATACGTTCAAAAGTCCTTTCTTAAGCAAAGTGGGCTAGCACATACCTGCAATCCCAGAAGTCAGCAGGCTAAAGCAGAACAGTTAGGAGCTTGAGGCATAGGCTAGGTAGGAAGACTATCTCAAAACAATGAGACAAACCTTCTGAATGAAGTTAGAGATATCAAACCTGAGGGTTAGAAAACCTCTTAACCTGGTATCTTCTGATCTGAAGTCGAAAGATTTTCATAACTAAAAATAGAAGTGAAAGTAAAAATTGGATAACTTTTATCCATCATTGTATTTTAAAGTTCTATGGGGGAATCAATGAGAAAATGTTAGCAGGATATAATGCTGTAACAACCAATCATGAGCAGGCTACATTTTTTAGTTGAATTCCTCTTTGTGAATGAAATAACATTGCTTTATCAGAATGCACCACCAGAAAGAAACCCCCACCAAGAAAACTACTTTGCTAAGGTCAAAGGCACTAAACACATGGAAGGTGTGTGTCTTGGTGCAGGAATGCAAGCCTTGGGTTGCAAAGTCCGAACAGAAACAATGAGAGCCCTGCTCTCTGACTCGCTATTCTTGCTACATGGAAAACGTAAGCTCTCTGCCTTTTCAGGTACTTCAGTGCTCAAAACAGACTCCTTTAAGTCCCAACTATCATGAAGCTGAAAACCCTTGCACCAAGACACATGTGTTTCTATACCAGAGAATACCTTTGTAACATGAAACACAAAGACCCAGCTCTGTGGTCAGCTAACAAGTGATACTTGTCATGGCAGGAGGCAGAAGGAACCAGGATCCCTGAAAATGCTGACTGAAAATCAACCAGAAAGGGAAGCCTGGGATATCAGGCAGATCTCCAACAGTAAAGAAGGACCTTGTGGGAACTCTGTGATGTTCTTAGGGGAGAAGATTGAGTTTGAGTGAAGATACACAAACTAATGGGTACAATATTGCATCCTAGAGGCTACAGTGTTGTGTCTGACTCCCCTGCTTCTGAATACTCCTCTATGCCTGGACTTCTTAGGCAAAGATGATTGTCTTTCCTAGAGGACATTTTAATGAACTATAGATAAGGATGATGACTCATCACCAAGAAGTCTCCTTAAGATACCATAAGGCCAGGCCTGGGGGCATTCCCCTGTAATCTCAGTTCCTCAAGAGGCTGAGGCAGGAAGATCACAAACTGGAGGTCAGCCTGGGCAACACTGTGAGAACTTGTTATATTTTTTGATTTTAATATAAGACGACTAGATACAGGTTTATGGTAGAATGCTTGCTTGGCATGCATGGGCCCTATGTTCAAGGCCCACTATCAAAAAAGAAAATTCAATCTTCAGTGAGATAAGGCAAGCAAAGCACTTGAGTTCTCCAAGCATCAGGTGCCAGGTGGTAGTGGCATACAACTTTAAACCAAGCACTCAGGAGGCAGAAGCAAATGGATCTCTGAGTCTGAGGACAGCCTGGTCTACAGAGAGGCTACACATAGAAACTCTGCCTCAAAAATGAAGAAAAACAAAAACAAAATTCCCCAGGCATGCCAGCTATTATAGTTCCACCACCTAGCATATATTTGCATCAATGAAAGCCTCGACCTTGTCAAATGCAATCTGCTTAAAGAGGTTAAAAGTGACACAGAAGTAAAACAAGGCATGCTTGTCCAAGACATCAGGAGCACAGATACAAATACCCAGTCTTGAGAGAACCGCTTCACTTTGTCAATGTACAGTTGTTCTTTACCAAGAAACAAGCTTTACACACAAACGGCAAACTCAGCAGTCATAACATCTTTGCTCAAAGCAAGTATTAATTTTGTGCCAATTATTTTCAGATATCATTTTCCTGAGAACCACCAGGAAGGGGAGAAATCCCAATGTCTCTACTTTAAGGACAGAACAAAGTCTGCTCAATAAACCTATTCGATTCAATGAAGAGCCAAGAAAGAGACCATCTTCAACTCTTTCAGGAGGCTTCCCTCACCACCACCACAGCAACAGAGGGACAGTCACCCCTTCCTGGAATGCCTTTAGACTCCCTGTATTCCTGTGGACTGTGCAGCAGTGCTTCTGTTAGGTGATGACTGTCTCAGAAGTCGCACACTCTCTGTCATCCTTACAACCTCAGAAGCTGACTCATTGCAGAACCTCAGCAGCTGTTCAATAAACTAAGAGTCATGGAAGATGCAAGTCTTCCTATCTTTTCCTTATTATCCCCTCTTAGAACAAACAAAAATCTGGCAGCAGTAGAAATCTAATAGCTAGTATCAGAACACTCTCCTTCCGCCCTTTCCCTCCCTCTGTCCCTCCCTGCCCCCCCCCCAAGTGCATACATGCAATCACACTCCCTACCCGCACCCAGAAACAGGCGAATTAGTGATTTGAAAAAAAAAAAAAAGGCTCAGTTTAGGGCATATTTCAACTGAAATATGCACACATCCAAAGATGCCCTAGCTGAAAGCACAGCTTATAAATGTAAGAATAAAAAGCCACTGTAGACCAGGGCCTGTGTTAATGTGACCTGATGGAGCTCAGGAAGACAAGGCTGTTCTCATCTAATGAGCTGTTTTTGTCTAAGCAGATTCAACTGATCTAACGACTGTTAGAAAATCTCAGTGTGACCAAGGCTGTTTTGTGGCATATAATGTGAGGAACACCTTGAGGAGACTCTCTGGAGAAAAGCCTGTCAAGGCTAGCAGCAGGCCACAGTACTAATGTGGCATCTCCCCTCTCACTAGGGACGACAATCCCTTGATTTTGCCTTCCCCATTATAAAAAAGGTTAAGGATACACCCAAGTGTATAAAATAGAGAAGTCACACACCACAACTTTCACTGCTGATGGAAGAAGGCTTGGTGGTTGCTTTGCTCTTTAATTAAAGTTCCCATTCAGTAATTATCTTTGGAACTTCCACTACAGTCAAGGTACCTGCAATACAAGGTGGACCATCCCAGAACCCAGGAAGCAGAGGTAAGAAGTTCAAGGTCCTGCCTCCAAGTAAAAGAATGAGGAATACAGAGATGAATGGAATGGTCTCAGCCCTGAAACAAAGCAAGCCTTCAGCTCTCCATGGAGGCCAGCACGCAATTCTATTATTTTAACAGGTTACTGTTTAAAGCTCTCATGTTCTTTCCTAAGAAGACTCCTTAGCTCTGAGTATGGTGGTAAACAACTGCAATCTCAGCACTCGGGAATCGGAGGCAGGAGAGTAACAGAGTAAAGGCCAACAAAAGAAGGGTGGAGAAACTCTCAAAAGAGAAATCAGGGCAAGCCAGGGTCATCCTCAATGTGTAAAAAGTCACACTGCCCCTCCCCACACCTAAGCAGTGCCAGCTATGGGTTCTATCCCATAGAATGGGCCATAAGTCAGATCAGACAGTGGCAGGTTACTCCCGCCATTACACCAGCAGATCTCTACCACTGCAGATCAACCAACGGGGAGGAGCTGGGTTGATGTTTATAGTTCTCCTAAGGAAGCATCAGGTTACCTTCCCATACCTAGAATACAGAGGTGAAGAATTAATGTTGGTACCAGCTCAACTTCTCCATGTTCAGTGAGTTGTGGGAAGTGTTATCTTCAGCAATGGGGCCTTGCTGTCTGGAGAGAGTGACTTATAGTCTTGGCAACTGCCTGGGTTGTTTGGGGGTTCCCATGGGACACCTTTCAACAATTCAGTTAAATGTAACCCAATCCTCACACTGGAATCTTTATTTGGTTAAAAAGACAAGTCCCAACTCCTTCCTCATTGAGCAATTTCATTTAGAACCTATCTTTTCTGTAGATAAGTTATATTTTTTAGGAAGCTTCTATTGTATTAGCTTTTCGTACTACCCCTCAAATGGCCCTTAATCTTAGCTGGATCTCCCTGAATTTCCCCTTCATTCTCCTCTCCCCTTCCACTCTCCACTTGATTCTCCCTTTCCAATTTCCCCTCATGCCTCCATAGGTATCTATTTCCTTCCTAGGAATATCTATCTGTGTCACATGCCCCGCCCCAAGTCCCTTACTGATTATCATAAGGGACTTAACAGCTAATATCTACATATAAGAGAATACATTTAACATTTGTCTTTCTGGATTTGCATTGCCTCACTCAGGATGATTTTTTCTGGTTCATCCATTTATCTGTGAATTTCATGATTTTGTCTTCTTTTAAGCAGCTGAGTAATTGCCTATTGTGTAAATGGACCACATTTTCTTTATTCATCTGCTGAGAAACACATAGGTAGACATTGTCCTGGAGAGATAGCTGAGAGAGTTCTACATCTGGATCGGCAGGCAGCAGGAAGAGAGAGGGACACTGGGCCTGGCTTAAACTTCTGAAACCTCAAAGTCCGCCCTCGGTGACACATTTCCTTCAACAAAGCCACAACTACTCCAACAAAGCCAAATCTCCTAATAGTGCCACCCAATCACTGGTGACAAAGCATTCAAATCTATAAGTCTATGGGCGTCATTCTGACTCAAACCATCACACCAAGGAAGCAAAATTCTCTCGAGTGCAGGCTGCATGCACAACATTAAATGGCCAACAGATAACAACTCAATGGCACCTTTGAAGGTTGCCAAAGGGTTTTTCCATTTTTTACTTACTATCTTAGTTTTGATTTTTAATTTTACTTTATTAATATGTTGGGATTGTTTTCTCTACTTCTACCCTAGAGGTCCTCTGCATATATAACTTCCACTTATGTGGATTTTTTATGGGGCTTCTAAGTGTGTGAACGAGTGAGTCTCTGAGTCTGTATCTACTTCTTGTGCTTTTTCTTGGGCATTTTTCCTTCTGTTTGTTTTGTCCTATTCTGATGTGTTAGCTTTTATCTTATTATACTTTATTACTATACCTAGAAACCTGTTTGTTTTCTTATGAGAGACAGAAAGGGATGGACCTGGACTAAAGGGGAGGTGGGAGGAACTGGGAGGAGTAAAGGGAGGGAAACTGTAATCAGAATATGTTCTGTGAGAAAAAGATATATTTTCAATAAAGGGAGAGAGAAAAAGAGAAGTAGTCACGCTGCAGAGGAAAGCGATGAACAAAGATGACAAGAATACAGCCATGGACACACAAGGAGACATGGGAAGGAGCAAAAGGCTGATGGGCTGGGAAAGGTGCCTGGCCACACTGTGCAACCCTGTCCTGTATGCCAACAGCGACTGAGTCCACAGAAGGGGAAGAAGGAAGTCTGGGTGAGAGTGTCCTAAAAAATCTAGACGTTTTCACCTATTTACGATGCTGGTGGAGAAGTTACTGATAGAGAAAATATGTATGCATTTGCAGCTGTTTCTTTTCCTTCCACACACAGCAGCTGAAGACACTGAGATGTTCCAATTTTGCATATAAAATACTTTTAGTGCTATTTCACCGTTAGCTACACCCCATCTGTTTTCTTTTCCTCATACAGAAGTAACTATTACATTCACTCAAAAGGCTAAAAAGAAAAGAAAAATTCCAATACTAGGTTCACATTTAACTTGAGAGAAATAACAGGCTCCCAAATGCCTTACTTTGTTCCACACTGAATGAAGAAAAAAATACATAATTGAGGCTGGCTGTTTACACATCAATTTTCACTCTAAGGTAGATAAAGCGGTATCATTCCTTTAAAGCTTCTAATTTATTTCCTGAGTTTTTATATTTTGTAGATAACCTAGAAAATGCAGGTGGAGAGTTAGTGTTATTTATGAGCATGTTAAACACTGTCAGTGTCTATAATAACCACCTTGGAGAATGGCACGGCATTTAAAAAGCATAATTCTTTGGGTAATATTTATTCTGCTGCAATGTGATTTTCATTTTCTTTAAAAATTATGCAGCTTTGGACTTCATATACCATCATCTTCCTAGAAAATACCAACTAGCAAAATATGAGTAATAATATATTCAATATCAAGTCATCTGAGAATGTAAATAAATTGAGTTTAACACTTAGCTGTTATCACAAAAGCATTGAGAAATTTTATTTTTTATATGCTATTGGCATTGTTAATAGCTATTTTATTCTCCTGATGAAAGCTCAAAACATTGGTTTTGTTTACTCTGAAGAAGAAAAGGGAACTTGGTGAGTCTCTCTCTCATCTATAAAGCATGCACTTGGCTTTCCTTCTTCCTAAATCTGAACCATCCTTTAAGTACAAATTATTAGTCACAACTTTATAACCAAGCAAACTGTGTGCTGAAAATAACTATCAAAATAGAGAGAGAAGAGCAGCCTGATGATGTGGCCCATTATCACATCCAGCCTCAAATCAAGGAGCCAAATACTCTCTCCTGTGTCTAAATACTGGGCCAAAGAGGTAAAGGTGCTTGCCTATAACCCTGATGGCTTATAGTTGGACGCCCAGAGCCCACATGGTGAATGTAGGGCCCATAGCCCCAAGATACCTCTGATCACCACATAAGTGCTATGGCTTACACACACACAAATAAACAAATGCAATAATAGGAGGAAGAGGAGGAGGAAGAAGAAAAGGAGGGGAAGGGGAAGAAAAGGAGAAAAAGAAAAAGTTTAAGTCTAAATACTGGGCCAGCTGTGATGGTGTGCACCTTTAATCTCAGCACTCAGTAGGCAGGGGAAGGCAGATGTTTGTAAACTCTATACCAGTCTGGTCTGCAGAGCCCCAAGTCAGCCAGTCTCAGACAATGGAATTAGGTGAGGTGAGGCAGGCAGTCCAAGCAAATCCTCAACACCTTTCCTCTCTTTAAGTGGCTGCCACAGCAAGTCTGCCAGGTCATCTCTGGAAGCCACTTGTTGAAGATGACAGAGTGGAAAGATAAAGGGAGTATAAATTGCTGGGGTCCAATAAGAACACCACATGGGGATTTTCTGCAAGAAATCGCTCTCTTATCCTGAGATAAACTAGGCAGCACATGTGCTAACAAATCTTCCACTGATATGCCAACACTACAAAAGAATCACAGCATGAAATAGCATGGTCAATGTGGACATTATATAACAATAAAAATAATATTTTTAAGAAAAAAATATTATTTAAGTGATAATCATATTATAAAGCAGATATTAAAATATTCACTGTTTTCAAAATTTATAAGCAAATTCATTAAACTTTCATTATACTATTTACGAATGTAGATAGAGTCAAATAATGAGGGAAAGAAAGAATAAATTAACAGGAAAATATGAAAGGGAAGTTAATGTTAATAGAGGTTCCCTTTGGATAATGGAATGAAAAAAGATTTTTAGTTTTCTTTTTTAAAAAGATTTTTAGTTTTGTTGTTGTTTTATTTTTCTTTGTTTTCCAAGATTAAAACATATTGAAAATTATTAGAGATTTCCGTGTTTAAAGTTTCTTTTTTAAAGTCTTAACATCCAAAGAGAGGTCCTACACCACTAGCCCTGTGCCATTTACTCCAAGCAAGTTTTCTGCATTTTCAACTGTATAAGACACTCTCTGAACACTCAAGAGTACAGTCTATAAGTGAACTAAGAGAGACCAGAGCAAATAATGTACACCAACGTTCTGGAAGACGAGGCCCTGGAGGATGAGACTATGTGGAACACAACTTTTCTGTTCACTGGCAATGAGCAAGTTTTAAAAACAAGTTAATTCTTAACTCTGTTTAAGGCATACTAGTGGTAGAGACACACTGAAGGACACACAGAAATCTCCTGATACCTTTCCTTTGGTTTAAATGAAGATTACATGAAACAATGGAGTCACACATTTGACAGGACGCCAGGCACATGGTCGGGGCCAGAAGGTTGAATCTTTGTTGTTTCAAATGTGTTGTGTTCTTGCATTGCCAAATGCGAACTCAAGTTTTCAAAGCGTGTTCACATTGTTTCTAAGGAGACTGAAAGGAAGCTCCATGTGCAGTCCCCTAGGCCTGCCTCCCCAAAGCCTGCCTTGATCTGGCCCTAACTCTACAGCTTTCCTGGTGCTTCTGTTCAGGGACAAAAGAAAATTACTGAAAAGATAACCCTGCCCTGAGGTATTCCAAGGAGAAACCCATTTATATTTGAAAAACCAGAAAAAAAAAAAAGAGAAAGAACATTTTAGAAGAGGCAAATTTGTGTGCTAAAATACATATAATGAATAAAGTCATTAAAGACTTGATGAACAGAATTATTCCCATGAATACAGTTGGGCCAACAATTAATCTCAACTCAAGTACTCTTAGGGATCATGCACATGAAGCTTGCATGGGTGATAATTCCCTGCAGCACAACAAGGCCTATGGTGAACTTCCACGTCCAGTACCTATGCTGAGTGCTTGTCATCTTGATGAGTCACGGTTACTAGCAGCAATAAAGAAGTTAACTCTGTGGGACATGGATGTAGGCCCGTAATTACAAGGCTAGCCTAGCATTCATCAGAGCCCAATTTCAAGCCTAAGCTACACAAAGGGGCAGAGGAAAGGAGGGAAGGGCACAACAGAAAAAGTGTTCCACATGGAATAATCACACGTGTGCGCATACACACACACCCACACACACACCAAAACACAAACAACACAAACAAAAGTCAGTATTAAGAAGATTATGTAATCACCAAGGCCAAAGAGTCAGGTTCAGAAAAGGTAAAAGGGCCATTAGCAGCCAGAAAAGCAACTGATTCCTAGCACAGGAACCTTCATTCTCGTACCAGCACTGATATATCTGGAAAGAAGACCTCCCTGAACTTCAGTGGAACACACAGGCCAGGAGACTCAAATGGTATCTTTGCATTGCCAATCCCAGAGTCAGAATAACGGAGGATGATAGGTTGCTAAAATGAGTATTTACTTCACAGAGATCAAAGCTATCCTTGACTGTCACTGTAAGACAAAGTGTTTGGCTCAATACAAAGGAAGACCTCAACCACACACAGTCATATGGCAAAGCCTCAACAGTTTAGGAGGCTGCTATATTTAACTGTCTACAGGATCAACAGTAGCTGTCACTCAGTGTCAATGGGTAGCAGCTCCCTTAAGACAGGAAGTACAATTCCTTAATGGTGTAAGTAATTTGCCAGGCTTCAGGATGTAATTATATAAAACAGAGTTAAGTTCTTATATTGATGAATGGAAATATGCCCTAGCTGAAAGCAACCCAAGCTAGCCGATTCCAACGAGAGCTCTCATCTGCATTTTAGGATGGATGGCCTTAGCTCACAGAAGATTAATTTCCCCACTTACATTTTAATTCTCTTTCCTGATTTAAAAAAAAACTGGAGGTTTTCATATATACTTTTTCCTGCTTAATAAAATGTTGAGAGTTTCAGTTAATGTGAAGAAAACAATTAACAAATTGTAGAGATTCTAAAGTAGCAGTACACGATGTTTCATCTGTGTTTATATTGAAGCACTTCTGACACCAACATCCTTGGTATATCTTACAGAGAAATGAAGGGCAGTGCACATCACTCCTGTGCATGGTGGGTGTGCTCTTGCAACCTGTGAATTCCATAGTTCATATGAAGAGAAAACATACAGCAATATGCCTTACTAAGGCTCCTACAGGTGTTTATCCTGTGTGTGTGTGTATGTCTGTGTGCATGTGCGTGTGCGTGTGCGTGTCCCTGTGGTGGGGGCAGGGGTATGTGCAGAGGTCAGATGACAATGATGGCCAGTTGGTTCCCTACTTCTAACATTGGTCCCAGGAATCAAACTCAGGTGATGAGGCATGGATGTAGCTGTAGCCACTGAGCCATCTCTCCAGCCCAATCCTTCCTTCTTTAAAGCATATTAGATGCTCTTATAAACTTATGCATAGGTGAGAACTGCCCATGTGCTAAAATCTCAATTTACCAAGCCAATGTATTCTCTTAGACACAAATCTGTTTCTAATACAAGGCATTGAGGATCTTATTCACTATCTTATAATCGTAAATTGTATTTCATAAACAATAGCTTTGCATTGACCACTTTAACAAATGTTCAAAATTTAACAAGTTTCCCACAACTAGACATCAAAAAGTTCTGTTGTCCAAAGAGATACAACAAAATGAATCATTTATATCCACAAATTACAGGTTTATAAACTGCATCTAAGAACCTTCCGTACCAAATTTTAATACAACCTTCTAATTTTATTAATATGCATTTTCCATCTTAAACATGCTTACCCACACAAACCATCTCCCTAGAACATCACCAAGAGTCAGCAAAGAGGAAAATGCACGAGGGGCAGTATGAAATCTAATAGAGCTGGGTGAAAATCCCATCTCTGTTGATTATTAGCTTGACAAGTTTTTTAACCTTACAGTTCCTGCTTCCTTGTGAATACAGTAAAAATGCTAAATTAATTATTGACAAGCTTTGGTAACTAACTACATACAACAGAGGATAACTACATACAACAGAGGATAACTACATACAACAGAGGATAACTACATACAACAGAGGAATTACAGAAGACATGGAGCGATAAGAAAGTTTGGGAGCTGAGAGGTAACATACTCTGTTTGGTCCAGGAGACTTAGAAACATGGCTGATACACCAATGATCAGGAATATGGTTCCAATATCATGAAAGAAACCGATGTGGGGAGGGGTATGCAGCGAGTACACTGGAACACAGGTATACTTAACACCAAAGCATTTTCAAAAACTTTCATAACAAGTCATTTTACTTCAAAGTGTCCATTGTAACTAAACTGTAAAATAACATCCATGGGCTCACAAAGCCCGCAATTGCTGGGGCCATTTTGGAAAGTTATGAATCTTGAGGAGACAAAACCTCAGAAGACAAAGTAGACCTTTTGAGGTTTTATAGCCTCCCATATATATATTGGAGAACTCAGCACAATCAGGAAGACATACGTGTAATCCGGCTTTAATCTTAACCTCAAACATATTTGGTAAAAGTGTGCCTGTGGTTCCTATCAATCTTGCAGTCATGAGAACATGAGCACTGTGGCGTTCTGCCAGATTCTTTTCCTTAGCTGTCTGTAAGCAATCACAGTAACAATGACACATATACTTCCTTTAATTTACTATCAGTTTGTTTCATTTTAAACCTACAATTTCAGCATCTCCTTTTAAATGTCATCAATTTCCTCTCAGATCAACAGAATTCAACATCAGAAACTAGATGGTCCGTCAGTCTAGGGCAACTACTCTCTGAGGGTGAACCTACTCGCTCGCTCTCCTGCTGGCTCACTGGATGAGCTGCTGCCTCAACACTAGGACTCTGCCTCTCTCTGCCTTGAAAAGATAGGACAAGGAAAAGCAAAGAGCAACTTCACTTTACTTTTTTGTCCTCACTTTAAAATCCCTAAACCAAAAATCATCCCTTCTTGAACAAGTCTAGAAAATCATCCTTTACCTCTGTCTACACAAGTCACTGAGCACAGTAGGGGGCTCCTCTAAGACTAGTAGGAAAAATCTGAGCCCCAAGGCTGTAAGTATATTCAAATCCTTCTAGTGCCCAGAACTACACTGTGCCCCACATAGCCCAACTGACAGTGTCTGCTGAACATCAGACGTGAGACTTGTGTGAAATTAATGTGCTATTAGTGTAAGCTAAAAACAAGATTTGTGAGAATTCAGTCCTGTGGATACCTCACTTGTTAGAATACTCACCTGCACGATACACAAGGCCCTGGGTTTGAGTCCTGGACCATATGAGCCAGAAATAATGCTACATGCCTATAATCCTACCACTCTGGAGACAGACAGGAACAAGTCCAAGGTCATCCTCAGCAACAGAATTACTTTAAGGCCAGCCTGGGCTACATAAAGTATCTTAAACAAACAAAAAACAAAAACAAAACAAAAAATAAAAACAAAAAAAATAAAAACAAAAAACATGGAAAAAAAGAAAGAAAAGAAAAATACTAATAACTTATTAATATCAGTCTCATGATAAAATGCTGCTAACTGGGTATATTAGATATAATGTATTATCTAATTAAGTAAAATTAATTTTACTTATTACTTTTTTTCTTTTCAAAGCCTACTATAGATTTATATACTATGTGGTTTCCATTTTATTTATACTAGATAATTTAGGTAACAATAAGAGGATCTTTAAGATATTACACTGGAAAGAAGAGGGCAGGATCTGATTCTCCACCATCCAGAGCTAGTACAGCTGAGACCTGTCATCACTACAATGAATAGGGCCCTGAAGACAATGATGGGAAGGAACCACAGCTTGGTTCTAATGCTGTTGAGCCAGAGAGGCAGAAAGGAGGACTTCATAAGCAGTTAGAACTGGTAAAGGGAGGACAAAATCGCTGGACTTTAAACTGCTGCTCTTGGCCAGGCTGCAGCAGCACACACGTGTGACGTCAGCACTCAGCCTCAGTAGGAGAATCACAAGGTGAAGGCCAACATGGACTACATAACAAAACTGAAGCAAGCGGCTGCCTGCCAACCCCTGTGCTCTTCCAACCACTCATCCCAGCTTTTAAGGGGTTTCTAGAAGGATGCCACTCCCATGTCTAATCTACCAGCCCTCTTTCTTTCCACCACTAAGCACACAGGAAAGCTTGAGAGAAATTTCCACAAGGTGACCCCATGTGCTACTATCTCAAGAGAAAGAATCAAGTTGTCCTAATTTAATTATTCTTCTACTTTTGCAATTCAAAATCCTTACTCAGGGATTGAAAGAACAGAAATGGGAAGCCCTGTCCTGTCTTCACTGATGGTGGCCCACACTCACGCCCTGGAACAACTTACTCAGTCTCTTGGCTGCCTCCAGAGCCTCCTTAGCAGTGTTGGCAACAAAGAACCTCTGCACTCTCACTCCATGCTCTGACATGAGCTTCTTGCTCTGGTATTCCTGCAGGTTCAGCCATCTTCGGGGGATTAAGTGACCTGCCTAGGGAAAGAGAAGAGGACACTCAATAGCAGGAAGGATACTGTCTTATAGGTATTATCAACCATCAATGACCAATACTCAGCTTAAAGAGACAATCTAAATAAATGTGCCATGATGCTTTTTTGATCAAAAATGCCAAAAAAAAGTTATACACAAAGAGAGCACATGAGACAGAAAAGAGAGAGAGAGGGGGTTTGGGGGGAGGGAGGGAGACAGACAGACAGGGAGAGAGACAGAGAGAGACAGAGAGACAGAGAGAGACAGAGACAGAGACAGAGTTGGGGAGAGACATGGAAACAGAAGAGGTACTGGGCTTGGAAGATGAGAAAAATCACTGGGAGAGAAGGACAAGAAAAAGTAATAAGGGGTAAAAAAATTTAAAAATTGTATACATCAATAAAAATGTCATACTGTGAATCCCACATTTCATTTTCATACTATTAAGCATGTACCTAAGAAAATTATAATACATATAAGTCTGTGTATAAATATACCTTTAAGTGAAGTTCTCTCAATTTGGGCTGACAATGTTCCCTCCTAGAGCCAAAGACCCTATATCTAACAAAACCCCTACACCAAGCATAAGAACCTTGTTAGTTGCTGGTCTGGGTTGACCAAGAGACTCCGAAAATATTACAGGCTCTTGCTATTGCCCTTGGTTGGCCCCAGAAGTGGAAGATAAATAAATCCCTACTGCTGAAGACAGGATGCACTTCAGACACAGAGCCCTGGAACCCCCGAGCTGCAAGTAACCTGAATGCCTTCTCCCTGAGGACTAGCTTTCATGGCACCACAAGGAACCATGAACAGTTCCAAAGGAGGAAAGCAAACAGCAGTCTTCCCTGGCTATGATACCTATGACCCACAACAACCAACAAGACACGATGGCCCTAAGGGTACAGTAGTGGCACGCAGACTTTGGCAGTGACCAACAGTCCTCTAGTTATACATAAGATTTGCTCAACAAGAGGGAAATCGTGTTTAGTGCTAGAAACCTTGCCAGCTATCCAGGGCTTGGGAAATCATGGATCTTGGAGGAGAATCTACAATCACCACTTTACTAAACCAGCACAATTCTAAATGTTTATTCTTATGGCCAGAGAGAAGTAGAGTCCTCATCCCTCATCAAGGAAACTTCTTTTAGCAAGCAGACCTCTACAGAAAACCACAGCCGATCAAAATGAGTTGTGAAGCCCAGTCCCAATGGATTTATTTACAAAACAACTCCTTCACCTAAGATTTAGGAATTATTGCAGAAGAAAGCCAAAAAACATTCCCAGGGGATCAGGGAGTTTGCTAAGATATTGTGTCTCCTAGTAATCTCAGAAGCTACACACAAAAAGTCTCACCAATAGGACCTCCTAAACAAGGGCTGAACATGCTAATGTGGAGAAAGCCCAAGAGACCTACACAAAGAACTACTGGCAATTAAGGAATGCTGAGCATTGGAGAAACAGTCTTCCCAGATAAGAACACCAATTGGATATCCAATACCCAATGGTCAGCCCTGAAAACATATATACAAGTAACATTATACAGACTAAGCAGGTTATATTTAGGAATATATATGCATATATGTATATAACAGCAATATTAATGAAAGAAGCAGCCATGAATTAGAAAAAGAGCAAGGAGGGTTTATGGAAGTGTTTAGAGCGAGGAAAGGGAAGGGGGAAATGATGTAATTATGTTATAATCTCAAAAAATAAATGAAGTGTAACTGTCATAGTGAAACTCTTAATAGATGTTAATTTTAACTCTCAAGGTGGGAAAAACAGAGTAAGTTCAATAGCTTAGGTATAGAAAGACCATCTGTGTAAGTTTCTGGTTTTCGTATTGTTCTAGAATTGTGTCAGATGCTCACATTGGAGGAAGTAGGCAGGCAAAGGATCACGGGACTGTTCCAGGTTGTTTCACTTCTTTTTTACTGTAGCTTCCTGTGAGCTGGTACTTTCAGATTAGAAGTTATTCTGGAGAAACGTTAAAGGCCCACACATACAGCTGTGTCTCCCTCACTCACCGGGTGCCACAGCATTATCTTAACAACTAATATAAACCATTAATCATACTCAACACAGTCTTAGGAGAAATATTTTTAACTCTAAAAGGTCATGGAGCCACAGATTAATTCACTTCTTGCTTTTCCTTTTTAAAAATTTTCTAAATATGCGTGTATGTGAGCTTGTGTGAGTTTCTGTGTCCCAAATGTGTGCTGGTGCCTGTGGGAGTCAAAGGGTGTCAGACACACTGAAGTTACAGACAGGTCTTTATGAGCCATGTGGTACGGATGCTGGGAACTGACCTCAGGTCATCTGCCAGAGTAGTGAGTGCATCCTCTTAATGGCTGAGCAATCTTCCCAGCTCCCAAATCTTTTCTTAATTTTAGTTTCTAGTGGAGTCTGGATAGGTATTTTGAATGATGAGATCTCACTCATATACCAATACTGAGCACAGTTACATGAGAATCCTCATTTTACTACCATTCAGCTGCAGTTGGATATTATATAATCTTGCTTAAGATGCCAATACAAGTGGGTTTTTTTTCCAAAATGCACCATCAATTACTTTTAATTTATGTCAAAAGAATATAAAGAACAAGATGACAACCAAGTAAATTACTTTTGTATTTTATCCAGTAATATCAACAGCATATCCTACCAAAACTATAAATCTCATTTTCAACGAAAAAGGAATATATTTGGTTATGTTTACACCCATGAGTCATAATGTAAGGGAACTTACAAGAGATGATTATTCATTAACACAAATTAAATGTTTAATCATAGCTAGATGTCAATGCTGGAAGAGTGAAAAATAACCTGATATCCAAACCCTACTAGCTTCTACAGTGGTCTCCATGAATGTCCAAGGCAGTGTCAGACAGACCACATTGCTGAGAGCCTAAGGGCTGTGCACAGGAGCTTCAATCACTTTCAGAGTCTCTCAAGTGTCCTTAAAATGTCATCTCCCATAACCTCCAAACAAGGATGCATTCATGAACTCTCTCAAGGGGATCCACTGAGGCTCACAGGTATGTCCAATCTGAGACTAACCACGTGTACCCCAGAATAGCTATAAATATGCTCCAACACATTTGTGGAACATGATATGGCACTGCAATGCACTGTGATAGACCCTTACAGCGATGAGCTTCTACTCAACGGTAGTGTGTTCTAAACTTCCTGACATCCTTAGGAGAATATCTTACTTGTCAGATAGAAAATATCAAAAATCACTCCAAAGGAATAAACCCCACCTTTTGTCCCCAATACAAAGAATGTTCCAGTTCCAGAAACTGCCTACCTCTAAACTAGAAAGGTAAGAGTCATCCCTTAGGACTCAAAATAAACATAATTCACATACACTTGTAAAGTATTCAAACTTTGACATGATCAAGCCTAAAGATAGCTCCTCCCACCCATCTATATGTATTAATATATATTATATATTAATATAATTATGTTTATATTGCTTACAGTGTTAATTTTGAAAATGATTATAATTCCTCTTTAAAATTAATAATACTTGGATAAAATCCAATGTAGGATAAACAATGCTCACACCATCTACTTTTTAATACTTTATAATCTTACTTCTGACTTTCTAAGTCTTAATGAAACATTAGTAACTTAACACAAATTTGCTGAATGAACACACTCAAAGTCTTAATAGTCTATTGCATTCCACACAAGATTCCAAGAAAAACATGAGCTTAAGGTATTTAGTAAAAGCCATCTAAGGAAAGAAAACATTAGATGTTACACACATGTCATTAGCAGGGACTGCTTTTAAAAGGCAAATGGGAAGAATCAATAGATTAGGCCTATGTTGACATACCAATTTAAAGCCATTAACCGAAGAAGAAAAAGTACAGTTTGAAAAGCCCATTTGAGAGAAACTAAAAACAGCCACCGTGTGGTTACGGTCAATTCCTTTTCATTAGACTACTGGCCGTATTAATTTCAGATATGTTAATGCAATCTGCTGCAAACTAATTGCAATTGATCCAGAGACCAGCATCAAAGACATATAATACATATTGACTGATTCTACATTGACCCAAGTGAATGCCAGCTTAAAGTCGCTTGCTCTTAAATTGAAACCCAAGACAGTGAGCAGACTTGCAAGGCCTCTGCTAACACCTGATCACTCCACAAAGCATCAGATGACTGTGCTCAACTGAAAACTTGGTAGGGCAGTGTCACTGACTACGGCTCAACTTCTCTAAGTCATCTCCACTTCTTAACAATTTGTGCTGGGTTGAGGGGGCAGCTTAGTTGGCAAAATGCTTTCTGTACAAGCATGAAGACCTGAGTTCAATCCCAGAGCTCACGTAAAGGTAGGCAAGGCAGCATGTGTTTAATAATCTCAGAGGTGAAAACAGGCAAAAACCCAGTTGCCAGTCATCCAGCCTAGCCTACTTGGCAAGTTCCAGATCAATGAGAGAGCCTGTCTCAAATAAATAAATAAATAAATAAATAAATAAATAAATAAATAAATAAGGCATATGGTACCAAAAGAACAACATCCAAGGTTGTCCTGTGGACCACACACACACACACACACACACAAGCACGCATGTCTACAAATGCATGCACATCCACACATCCACCAACATCCACACATCCACCAACAAATGTTACATACATATGTGTATGCATGTATGTAGATATGTACTCATGGGTATGAATATATGATCTTTCTGCTAAGTCCATGCAAGAATCACTCAGTCTGCTATTGCATTATTAGGGGATAAGAAGAAGTTTGCTAAGAAAATGAATGGTGAACAGTATGCTACAAATAATAGTAACCACTACTGGACATCTCTGATAATTTGTCTGCTATTGTTGAGTGCTGTGCTGTACTAGACTTTTCACTATGTGCTCCTGTGATCTATTGGCTGAAGCCATCATGAAGTCAAGTATTAGACTCCCCATATGGAGCTGTCATTAGTACAAATCCAGAATACTCTCAGCCTTCCTTCTTTTGCTGAAATTAGATGACACTACGCCACTAACTCCAACCAGTAAGGCCCTGGACACATGCCTTACTATGTGTGACAGAGCCAGGCAAACATTAGATCACCACTCCCCACCTCATCTTGGATTTTGTTCTTCCCCTACTCCCTCCACAAGAGGAACAGCAACATTCAAAACAGAAAACAATCTATCAGCCACAAGTTTGAAAGAGAGATACCCAGAGGTGGCTCATGCCAAACATGTAATAAAAAGTAAGCCTCTGTGGACTTTAGACACTGTGATCTGGGGTCATTATCAGTGCAGACCAAACTCACCTAGAACAGAGCCTAGGAGTGCAGACCAAACTCACCTAGAACAGAGCCTAGGAAGCTTGTGTTTTATGTAACCATCTTGCAGATAAGAAAATCCAAGCAGACTAGGTTAACATCATAGGCAAGAGTAAAACAGAAAGCTTCTGTAACTATAGTTACTGATCAATTAACATGGTTGGTTCCCTGTGTTTATGTTCGGGCCCCATGTTTCCAGGGGTCCCTTAATAGTACAGTCTGAGGTAGAGACGAGCAAAATGTTTTCCTCTTCAAGACTGAAGATTTACGGGGAATAGAACCTGCACAAAATGTTGGCACAGCACATAACTGGAAAAAGGCAATTGCTGCAGGCTGTGGGAAGGAGGAGGTGGGAAGGGAGCATTATCCTGAGAAATACAAGAATGGTAGGAAAAGAGCTACATGTTAAAACCTTGAGGACTGGCAACAGTATCTTCAGTGCAGAAGCTAGCAAGGTCATCCTCAAGTGTCTCACCAACTCTGGAATGCAAATGACAAAAGGAACTCACAGGTCACCAAACCCAGGGCCTTCTCATGTTTGTCCTAGTTACCACAAAGCCTCCCATTATCCACAGGGGATGCTGTCTAGAGGATACGGTATGAGATTTAGGAGGATTCCTGAAACTGAAAATGATACTAAGCCCATATACTCTGCTTTCCTATCTATACTTACCTATGGTAAAATTTAATTTACAGGGATGAAAATAAACAATAAACTAGAATTACAATTACAATACAATAGAATTACAATAATGTTAAAATTGGTTATTCAAACTCTGTAAATTATTTCTAGAGTCTCCTATTTAGGTGTTTTTTAACTATCAAATACAAGAAGTAATGTGGACCATGCAGTGGTAGCACATGTCTTTAATCTCAGCACTTGGCAGGCAGAGGCAGACGGATTTCTGAGTTCGAGGACAGCCTGGCCTGGTCTACAGAGTGAGTTCCAGGACAGCCCGACAAATATAAGTGATAAGGACTCTTCCTGATTTTTGCCTGCTTGCCCTCTGATCTACTTGCTATGTCCCTCAGCCAATCGCTTGACTTTGAGACTTTGTTCGTAGATCAATCAGGGGAAAGAAGGCACCAAGGCCCTGACTTCTCTTTCCGCATGGGGCAGCATCTCCAGCAGGGTTGTTTCTCCTCTGAAGCAATAGGACCTCCCTTCCTTCTACCAGCCTGCCCCTCCTCCTGACATGACTCATGGTGGGCTTGACTTGTTCATCACCAAGAACTCAGTCTGCTCAACTTCCCCAGACCTTCTGCTTAACCTCCTCTGCCCCTCTGCTTTCCAACCATTCTAGCAACTTTATAGCTGAGTTTTGCCCCTTGTGAACAATGGTAAATGGTCCAATAGACTGTGCATCACCTTGTGGAGCCCTGACATGGAGCTCCCAGAGTAAGGAAGTGGGTGCACTGACTCACTACAGAGGACCATTTGATCCTGTGCTGAGGAACTCACCTTTTGAGGTTCCAAGGTGCAAAGGTCCTCTGGGATCTATCTTCCTCCTTTATAATCAGAAACCTTGAGGAGGGGAAGTGACTTGCCCAGGATCATGTATAAAGCCAGGGGTTGTCTAAAATCTGGACTAACTCTTATTTTCTGTCCTTTCTGTACATGAACTTTTGACAAACAGACTACCTTAAGAACTGTGTTCCATTCCTCAACTAGTTGGGATGTGCAGGCACCCACTGCAGTGTCCTTGGGACTTGTACAATGGCCTTCCCATTACTCTATCCCTTTTGCTTTTCTTTGACAGACCAAGTATGTTTTACGCTGAGAGGAGAAGAGGAAATATGACTTAAAAGAAAAGTAACACATAAAGATTTCAGGGCTTTTGGGAACATGGGAACAGAGGCAGAGAATGAAAATGAGAAGGCCACAGAGAACCAAGAGATAAAAAGACAATGCACAGGAAAATTCACAGCACAAAATTAGACAGCTACACTGTCTAAAGAATGATAGGACTGAGAGATCATCTTTGCCCTGTGGTTTCAAAGTCAGAATATAGTGACAGCTGAAATAGCACCACAGCAGAAGGGAACAAAAAAAGGCATGTCACTGTGCTAGGCGCCCCCTGGAGGCAGAATCTGTGAGCTACAACCCCTCACTTAATGTGGCATCATCAGCTGGACTTGGCCCAGAAGTCAGCCTCACTCAGGAATACAGCACAAGAAAACATTAGAAAGAGCCTTTGTCATAGTACAAAGCTAGAAATTAGATAGTCAGCATATAAGAAATGCCTCTTGGCCAGAAGTAATGAAGATGCTATTGGAAGGGGAAGTTGATCTGTCATTGTGTAAGTCACAGTGAAATAATACTTTTTGTACTCTTACCATCCACACAAACCAGTGGCACAAACACCTTCCAGGACAGCTTAGTAGCCATTCCCATTGGAACATACCTGGAATTCCATCACCTCAGAGACTAAGGAGGGAGGGCCTTAGGACTGAAGCCAACTTTCACTACATAATGAAGTGTGCCTCAAAACCACATTTAGGCCAGACGGTGGTGGCGCACGCCCTTAATCCCAGCACTTGGGAGGCAGAGGCAGGCGGATTTCTGAGTTCGAGGCCAGCCTGGTCTACAGAGTGAGTTCCAGAACAGCAGTACAGCTAGGGCTACACAGAGAAACCCTGACTGAACCCCCCCCCCCAAAAAAAAAACATGTTTAGTCATCTTTCTGAGACATTTAATTGCATTTGTAAAAAGGAAAACAAATCTATATTCTTTCCCTGGAAAGTCTCTTTTTATGTCTATACTACTATAACATGCACCTGAGATACACATAAGATACGCCTGTGTATTGTTCTTCATAATAAGGGGAGTATTGAAAACGATCCAAATGCCACCAAATAGAAGATGGCTGAGGAAGTCATGACATGGTCAAATGGCAGCTGGTCCCAACTCACAATGGCTTCACCTAACTTTGTCAACCGTATAATGGTGGGAACATGCCTTCTCCCCCGCCCCCCAACTATTCTAATTTCTCCCTTCTATATAGTATTCCACAAACACAAATAAGCTACTTGGTACATTATTATGAAATGGACTTTGTGTAGGCCAATCTACCCAACTGTGGGATGATAAATATTATAAGGGTGCTCAGGGTGAGCTTCCCTAGGCGAGGGATTTCGGCTTATGTGTGTTCATATGGGTACCGTTGTGTATGCTTGGTGGAGCTCTGCATGACACTGTTCAGGAGCAGTCCACCTTGTTTGGGGGCTCCACTGGACCGGCCTAAAGCTCAACAACATATCTAGGTTAGCTGGCAGGGACTCTCCTGTCATTACCTCTCCATCACTAGACTCACAAGTGGGCACTACCACACCCATGTTTTTTACGTAGGTTCTGAGGATCAGACTCAGGTCCTCAAGCTTGGTGTTAAGAACCTGGTATTTTCAATTTATTATAGGTTTAGTGGTACAAAATGTCACTGCAAGTGAGGAAACACCTGTTCAAGAAGCATACAAACTATCAGGGACCTCACAAGACCACCAGTATTCACATGTTCCCCTGCTTGTATTCAGTATGCCAACACTTTCAAAAACATCCATGGTACTCCAGAACTCTTTTGTTGGTTACAGTGATCCAGAAACCACAAGTGGAGATAATAAAATAAAGAATAAAAGGCGCCTGGATTGAGCTACTCCATGGAAGAGAACAGTCCTTAGGCCACTGTGCCTAAAAATCAGACAATGAGAAATAAGTCTTTGATATATCAGCCACTGGGTATTTGGGAATAATCATTATGGTTATTCCTAGCTTATTATATCTAAACATGCTAACAAAGATTACTCTCCATGGCATATTGCAAAGAGAAACCACCATTACTAAAGAAAACCAGCAACACAGGAAAACAGACTCTGACTAGACCAGACACATTCAACACTTAGTAGAATATCATTTTTATTTCAGACATGTACACATATAAAACAGTGTTCTGTATATACAAATAGATAGACAAGAAAGAGCCTAGTACCAATCATCTGACTGGGTTTGTTGGGTTTTTAGTTTTTGGTTTGTTTTCTATCCAGATGGAGGTCATCAACAGGAAATCAGAGATAGGCTTCCCTTGTGTTGGTCTAGGCTGTTAAATGCCATGGCCCATTTATGAGCTGGGATAAAAAACTCAGATGCTTATGGCTCTGGATCCTGAGAACTAGGTGTATGGCTCTAAGCACTAGGTTCCTCACAGTTCCAGGTACTTGAATCAGAGGCTTATTGCTCTAGGCCTTGACTCTCAATGACCCTTCATGAGACTACAGAAAGGCGAGGGCATGGAAGCAGCTGGTATTACCACATCACACACATCACAGCCTTGACTCTCAATGACCCTTCATGAGACTACAGAAAGGCGAGGGCATGGCAGCAGCTGGTATTACCACATCACACACATCACAGCCAGCATGGGAGCTCTCAAGGCCTGGGTGCAAGGACTCTCAACACCTAACACAATCTTAGAGTAAGAGCTCCAGTCCTGAGTATCAGGATCCACAGTCCTTAGGATTTGGCAGTTCCCTGGAACTCTTCAAGTGACCAGGACATGCACTCTCATCTTCAGAGACATTTTCTTCTATAATCTTGGCTCCACTGTCACTCTCCTTTCTCAACTGTCCTTCGTGGTCTAAGCTGCCTCTGTTCCTCAGTTTCTGCTTTCAGTTGCTTACTGCAAACACACTATAGCTTCCCTATTACCAGCTCAGCCTACTCTATCCATAATAGGGTTCACAAGTAGGCAAGAAAATTATTAGTCCTAAAGCTTCAACATTTAAAAACAGTGCTGTGCTGAACCAAGAGCCTGAGCAGCAGCCTGGTTTACTCAACTAGGAAATGGCAAAGGTGGTCCTTTCCTATCGATGTAACAAAACAGCATGATCAAGGGAGCTTGGAAAAGAAAGTGCTTAACTGAGCTTATGGTTTCAGATGACTCAAGTCTGTGATGACAGAGAAGAGCAAAAGCATGGCCGCAGAAATAACTGAGAGCTCATCTCTTAAACCAGAAACAGGAGGCAGAGAGAGCACACTGAGAATGGCAACAGTCATTTCAATGGAAAAAAGTCATCCCCAGAAACACATTTCCTTAAATAAGGCCACATTTCCTAATCCTTCCCAAACAGTTTGACCAACCGTAGACCAAGTATTCAAATAGATGAGCCTATGGAGGTCCACTCACTCATACCACCACCTTGGGACATGCAAATGTAGTAACTGTACCAAACCAATGACAGCACAACTTCCAATTCATCAAGAAGACCAATCAGAGCCAAAGACGTGAACAACTCTGAAGTGGAAGTTTCTGGTTGTGCCATGTAATGTAGATTCATGTGATGTTTGGAGTATAAATAGGACTCAACCGTGATGGGACCATTGCATAGCAAGATGTGCAAGAAGTCACTAGTCTTGAGTCTTTGCTGATCTTCATTTCATTGAGAGAGGCACAGCAGAGAACTTCTCCGGTCATCCTTGCTGGTTCTACTCACTGGAGTTGACTTGTGCTGATTCAAAGGTCTGGCTGTTTCTGATGGATTGTGTCACTATTGGTGATTTGTGTTTGGTATCCTGACACTACTGAAGGGTACTGCTGATATCCTGACAACAGAGATTAGAATCACCCCAAAGGACTACTTCTAAATTAGTCCACATCCCCTTGTCCTATTTACCATCTTTTCTTCCCCTATCTTTGAATAGTGGGCTAGAAGCAATGAAAATCAACCTACTCTAAGAACAAGCATGAAGAGGAGTAATCAAATCGAGGTACTGACTCAACTAAGTCAGGTCTAACTTGTTGCGAAAATAAAGAGCTTGAATCCTTTAATTGTGACAGAGTTCTTTAAATTCAAAATGGAATGGAGGTGGGAAGCTGCATTTTTCCGTTCCTCACGCATGAGTTCCTACTGTTAGCTATGAAGATGCTCTTAAACCTCATTTCCAGCTCTCAACAGCATCAACAGTGGAATGGCAACAAGGAATTAGATGTGAACACAAGAAAAATGTATTTCCCTCTCGTCACAGGCCCAGTGACGAAGGCAGATGCTCAGTGAGCTGTGGCAGGCCAAAAGTTAGTGTCTGTGATATTTCAGTTTTGCCAATATTGTTCTGGATGCAAATGAATCCTCATAAATCTACCTTGGCCACACTATCTTGGACATACTGAGCTCAAATAAATGTGTTAGTGTCAAGGAAAAGACGGATATAACTCAATGTGTCTTAATAGGAGTGCCATAAAATAAAAGGCTGCTTTGCTCCAAACAGGCCATGATGAAGTGGCCTCTTTAACTGTGCCACCTTGTAAAGAGATGATTAAGTGGAATACTAATTGTAAGAGGAGTAAGAATACCTTTTCCAAGTGGGCTTGATGTTGACGATGCAGACTCGCTACCTTGTGCAGCCTGGGAACAGGCCAGAGCAGTAAAAAAGCAAGAGTGGCGATGAGTGGTCACATGTGTGAAAAGGACCAGAGCAGGATGAAAACAAGAGTGGGAAGTTCAAGGTCTTCATCTGCAGTCACCTTTGAAAACAAATTAGCCTCTGACCAGACTCCATTTAGCCTAGACCTGTTTTGCATGTTGTAAGAAAATTAATTACCCAGTTAATTAGCCCCCTGTGGCTAAGTTCTTAAACTCTAAGCAAAGCTGAGAGGGCTCTTCCTGGACCCTATCACATGGGAAGATGGCAGCTGAGCTGTCATCCCTCATTTAAAAGATGAAGAAGACTAAATGCCCAGATTCATGGCTGCTTGATGATTATGTGGGTTAATATATGCAAGTCAATCAGAATGATCAAGATTAGAGCTCAGAAATGTTAGCAATTATTATTTAATACAAAATGTAATGGAGGAAGAAACATGCCACACAGAGACACCTGGCAGTCACTGGATTAAAAGTCATAGGTGGTCACATAAAGGAGAAGAGGAAAGTGGCCACAGTACCCTACCATTTGCTTTAAATGCATTTGGGGAGATATTTTTTAACTCTAATAGTGGAACTCTGGTGTGTGACTCACTCAACAATCACAGAAAGACAGAGCAGTAATTTACAATGTAAGCATCTTACAATGAATCAAGTAAACTCATGGTACACTGCACTTGAGCTAAGACTTCCCCATCTCAGACAAGGAACACTGACAGCCAGACACTGAAGTGACCTAAGGTCACTCTAGTGGTTAAGTAATAGTGAAGACTTTACTCCAAGACTCTGCCTAAAAATGCTTTGGCCTTTCTATTAAACTGTGGGTAAGCATATGGAAAAAGATATGTGTATATTTGTGTGTGTGTGTGTGTGTGTGTGTGTGTGTGTGTGTGTGTAGTATATATAAATTGACTAGGCAATACCAATAACACTGGAGACATGTCTGTGAATCCAATGGCAATAAAAAAGACCCAACATTTGGGTTGGAGAGATGGCTCAGCAGTTACAACTGCTTCCTGCTCACGCAAAGGACCCACATTTGGTTCCCAGCACCTACATCACTGCTCACAACAATCTATAAGACTAGTTGGGCTCTAGCCGCTTTGGCCTTTTCAGTTCAGACACCTACATGCACACAGCATGCATAAATTTACACAGACACATGCACACATAAATTTTAAGAAACTAAATTCTTAAAAAAAAAAAAAAAGCATTACCATGGGTAATGGCACTTTTGGATTCTATGCTTGAATCACTTGACAGCTAGAGAAGGAGAACATAGGGAAAAGTCATTCACACTAAAAAGACCTAACAATATTGTTTTCCATCTTAAAATATACACTATCGATGAATCAGAAATCATAACCATGGTGCTGCGGGACCTGAGTGATCAGCAGTGATGACACATGAAACTTAACTAGAACAGATGACTGTGGGAAGAAATGGACTTTACAGTTTCCTGGCCCAGAGAACACACACGCGAGCTGTTCTTCACAGAAAAGCAGCCTCGGATCAGACCCAGAGCCTCAGGCCAACTTTGCTCCACGGACTATCTCTGATACATCAAGCTTGGAGGTCTAAGACCCAGCAGTAAGGCAGAGCTTAACAAATTACGAATACATCATCTGTCCTACCAGAAAAGAACCAAGAATTAAGCTTTTGGACCATTCAGAAACTTGATTATAGCAGATTCATATTTATAATTCCTTTCTCTTGAGGTTCCTTAACAAACTCTTACTTTTTTGCTTTCTGTTTGGTTGGTGTTGGCATTTGTTTTGTGTTTGAGACAGGGTCAAATGCATTTCTGGAATTCCCAGTGTAGCTAAGGCTGGCCTTCAACATCTAGCAAGTACAGGATTAGAAGACTATACACCCACACATCTAGGTTATGTGAGGCTGGGCTTCACCTGGTGCTTCCTGTATACAAATGACTTCTATATATATACAACATTCCATATCTAAGCCACATTCTTGGCCAGTGTTATATCTTTAAATCTAACTGAATACTTGTGGATATCTGATTACCATGAAGTGTTAAAAGCGTCTGTAGCCACATCAACATTACTTCATTTACTTCACCTAACAAGGGCTGGCAGAAATCCATTTCATGGACGAGCAAATGAAGGAGGCTCAGAGAAGTGCGAAGCTTGCTCAGGTTGAGGATACTTAGAAGAATCACACTCCAAACCCATGCAGAGCCTTTGATTGTCAGTTGAGATGAAAATGGTGACAATGGAGGCAGTTGCTGAGTCTTGGAGCCAACTGGGGAAGGAGACAAGGGGTTGTAGTAAGGTGGAAAGCTCTGACTGCAGAGAGGATGGGCTGTGGTGAACACAAGGTTCAGTGGGAAAACGTGGAGCCTGGGTGGAAGAGGTTGCTGGATGGGTTTCAACAAGTCAAAAGAATTAAGATTTTCAGAGATGCTGCCTCTTTCTTTTTATCTGGAATTCAGCAGAAAGCAACGTATTTTTTCAAGCAACAGGGGCGGGTGAACTCTTTGTAGTAAGGACAAATGCCCAGAGGAGAATTCCCTTCCTGATTTTGCACAGCTCCTCTGCCAGCAGCATAGAAAAGAGAGAAACATGTGACCTTGATAAATACTAGCACATTAGCACAACAGCAGAAACAGACGTGGAAAAGGCTCTAAAACCCCTGAGCTGCAGCCTTTCCAAATGCCTGCCAGCATCTGCAATTTCCAAATTCTCTGACCCTGGCCAGAGAATGTAGCAGCCTTATGCTAATGCATAAGAAAAGCACCTTCATTTTGCATTGGTGAGCAGAAGGAAGCAACACTGATTTGTAGATAAACAAATTAAGGCAGCATAAACATATCCTGGCACTGAACTCTACAGTGCTTTCAACAGCCACAGCAAAACTCATGTTGAAGCTTAATCCTTATTGTGAAGTATTAAGAGGCGGGACCTTTACGAAGTGATTAATTACTAAATGGATTAATCTGTTTGTGGATTAGTAGATTAAAGGCTTATCTCACGGAGGTCTGCTGCTATAAAGTCAGTTTGGCCCAGTCTCGTGCATGTACTCCTCTCACCACTGGGAACCCCATAAGGCAGCTCTCAATAAGAAGCTGCAGGCCCTGGCCTTGAACTTTCCAGCCTCTAAAGCAGTAAGAAATAAATGTGTTTTCTTCACAAATTACCAATGATATGATATCCCACCATCACAACAGAAAATGAAGACAAAGCCTCTCCATGGAAACTGCCAGAAGCTATATATGCTCACATACATAACAGTTTTCCTCTGTGCACCTAGATTTACAGTGGACCCGGAGTTTGCCATCCAGATGTATAGTTAAACAGACAAGTTCTCTGCTAGCAAAAAGTCATTGTCCCAAGAGTGGAGATGAGGAAGAAAGGGAGGGACCTCAAATGGTGAATGTGATTAAATAGAGTGGGAAGTGCTAGGCACTGACATCAAGGATGCATGAGGAGCCATGTGCCGGGTGTAGACTGGGTCATTTCCTCCAAGGAATGGCATTTATGCAAAGACCTGAGGCTAGAGAACAGGTATATATATGTGAAGAAACTCCAAGGAGAAGCACAGGAGGCTGGCAGGCCTGTGGCTGGCAGGTCTGACAATTCCAAGACTCTGAGAGAAAAGGCTAAGATACAGCTAAGAATGATGAGCAATGGGGAAGATTAAAAAGGACCGGGCCCATACACATAAATGTAGGCTGCTGTTGAAGCTGACACTTAATTTAAGCCACCTTTGAAGCAGGTTGATAAGATCAATGCACTAGGCTGGGGCACTCGAGAGGAAGAGGAAGAGACATGTGGATCTCTGAAAGGTGGAGGCCAGCACTGTCTACATTATGAGCTCCAGGCCAGCCAGAGCTACACAGTGAGACGCTGTCTCAAAAAAATAAAATAGGACAGGACAGGACAGGACAGGATAGGATAAACTATCAAAACCAGAGTTTGGAAAAGCTACTCTGTCATCTTCGTAGAGAATAAAGACAGTTAAGTGACTGCTGTAACATACAAACCAGGGTCAGCAAAATGTGAGCCAAGGACCAGAGTCTAGAACACTAGCAGTTAATCCAGCTCTGTCTCTACAGCCCAGAGCAGCCACCGGGTAACAGACAACAGACAGACATGTTCTGATAAAGCCTTAGTTACAGACAGCAGGGTCTGCTGCCCCTCGGCTTCCCTGAAAGGAACATGGTGTAGACAGACTGAGGTGAAGGGACTCTGGATAGACTGTGCTGGCAAAGCAAATGCTTGAAAAGTGACCAGACAGAGGCTGAGGAAGAAAACAACCTAGAATGGGACTGGCATCCGGTAATCTTAATGTAAACAAATGTGCTGACTAGGAATTTCCCAGCCATTTTCAAAAAATATTTCTTTAGAAACAACACCTGCAGTTTTGCTCAAACTGGCCTCTGTCATCCACTTAATTACTGCCATCCCTGGACATCATTCCACTGCAACGGAGCTGCCTGCCTGCTCTTTGATTTTCCAACTTTCTCCCATATTTAGTCTTGTTCCTCATGGGTTATAGAGAACTACCTGCTATGGCTCCAGCCAGCTACAATAGACAGGGTGAGCTTCTCCCCAAGGAGAAGGCACAAGGTCTCTGGTGACAATCTGTAGGAATAACCAAAAAGAAATGAGGAAGGATCAAGGCCAGGTGGTGACACAGCTTGTAATGGCAACACTTGGGAAGGTGTGGGAGGAGATCAGCCGCTCAAGGCCACCTTCAGCTGCAGAGCAGGCTGGAGGACAGCTGATTCTACAAGAGGCCTTATCTCAAAAAGAAAAAAAAAATAGCCAATGCAAAGGAATACTGAAAATGTTTCAAGTTACTGAAACAGTTCTTCCAATGCATTATTAACACAAGCAGACATTTTCCCAAGCAAAATAGGAAAAGAAGCAACAGGGAGAAAGCAAGCCATAGACAGCAGTTATGCACACTTGAATATGAAAGGAATTTATAGAAAAGCTTCTTGGAGACACATGTATGCCAGGGTATCAAAGGAATATGAAGGGGAAGGCTTAGGCCAGTGGTGGGCATCAGGAGAGGCTGTGTGAGTCTGAGACAAGTCACCATTAGGACTTGTGCATTATGCTTTTAATTATACTGTGATCCAAACAAGTAACACCTAAACTACTTCACCCTGCACCCATAGGTGACTATGGTATTAGTCTTATGTTCTCCACCTTTCTAAGTGAAAATATTTGCATGCTTAATAGCCACATGTAACTCCATGAAGACTTGATTTATTAATCAAAAAATAAGAAAGCTAGAAAAGGTAACTTTTCTAATTACCTCTAATAAGACTAATAATTTTCCAATTATATTTCTCATTGATTTTCTTTTCTTTTCTTAGCTTTTAATTACTTTTAAAAGACTAACAAGATCTGGAAGAAATCTGAAATCACAGCATGCCAACAGTTCATGTTATAAATGAGGAGCCAGGGCCTGCAGGTGGCATGGGCCCTCCTTCAACCTGCTGCTGTCTCAGCGAGCTATAGAGCTATCATAAGCATCTAGCCCCGGGCCTGGGCACTGCCTCTGCATCGATGCTACATCTCTACAAGACAGGTGAGCCTACCCAGAGGGAAGAATAACAACAGTCATCATGGTTCACCTTGATTACTAACTTGTTGGGACTTAAAATCATCAGGGAAACAAAGCTCTGGAATTTCTGTGAGCGAATTTCCAAGGGGTTAACTGAGGTGGGAAGACACATCCTAAACGTGGGTCACACCACTCTATGAGCTAAGGAGCCAGACGGAGTAAAATGGAGAGTGCATGCGCCACCCCTGCCTCATAACTGGTATGCAAGGTAAGCAGCCACTTCACACTTCTCCCTCAAGCCCTCCCACCATGACAGACTGTATCCCTCAGACTGGGAGCTGAGAAAAGACCCTCTTTCTGCAGGTGCTTTGCCAGGTATTTTGTCACGCAAGATATGCTGTGGCATATTACTTAAATTTGAATTTCTGAAGCTCATGTAGAATGTGAATTAATAACTCTAGAAGCAACATCATGAAAATCAGGACACTGTTTCATCATAGTTTTTCCCAAGTGAGAGGGTAAGTAGGTGTGGGTGTGTGTCTGTGTGCCCATGCACACCACTCTTGGCACTCACTGAAGTGAGCCTCTGGTGGCAAAGGAAGGCTTGGCTATCAAAAGTCTTCATTATGTGAAGTGGTCACTGCAAACCAAGTCAGTATATTCTATTAACACAATAGCCATGGGTGCATTCCTCCCAAGTTCCAAGACGTGGAGGACATTTTTATTCTTGGTCCATTAGCTTCTCAGCAACCACACCAGCTTTACACATTTACACATGGCATCAGAGTAATCATATCTAATATTCAGGAAGGAAAATCTAGTATAACATTTTACTCCAACTGCCCTGCCCAAACACATCTGTCCGGACACTAAGTAAAGCAGATGTGCTTGTTCAACACCACCCCACCCCCCAAGCTGCCTAGGCTGCTGAGAGGAAACCCAGCACACATCTGTAACCCCACAGCACTGGCTGAGGCTGTGGTCTCCAGATCAGACAGGTCCTTCAGAGCCCGGATCCCACTCCCCATCACCCTCAGTTCCCAATTTTGAGTCTTCCCTGAGTGACGCCCACACCCCACAGTCTTTTCCAATAAATTCCGTTAGAAACTTGCAAGGTGCAGACTTTATTTCAATCAACTCACCCCCGCTCCTTCAATAATCTAATAGTGCTCAACAATCGAGGGTACATTTGAGTTTAATGGGATTTACCTGCTAGCAATAGACTTCTCATGGCTTCTTCAGAGCCACAGTTTTGAGCAACCTGGCTAATTCAATCTCACAGGCTCACCTGTCATCCTGGAAGCTGAAGCAATGACTTGGAGGGGAGGAAATGGCGACCTTTGCTGGGGAAATTCCTGAGATCATCTTCCTGACACTCTGCACTTTCTCGCTGCAGAATACTAATTGGTGTCAGGGAGGCCGGCAGTCCACTGCTTGTGTTGAAAAGGTGTTCTCTGTGTGTTTAGAAACTTTGCTGCTGATGTTGATGAATGCAACAGAAAACTAGATTTTTAGTTTGAGAGTTTTTTCTTAAAAAAGATTATAATCTGTAGGATTAAGTTCTATTGCATTCATTCTCCAATAAATTCTACATAAAATGGCTGAGCTACACAAGAAGACCATATGCTGAGAGTTGCAATCTGCATAAGCTATCTCTTCTTGCGTAGTGATTTGGGTTTCCTTGGCTGAGAAGAGGGAGAGAATTGCCTCAATCGTGTGTGTGTGTGTGTGTGTGTGTGTGTGTGTGTGTATGTGTGTGTATGTGTGTGTATGTGTGTGTGTGTATGTGTGTTACACAAGAGGAGATGTGCATGCTAAGTGTGCATGTAAAAGCCAGAGACGTTCTGACATCTTCCTCTACCTTTTCCCTAGCAACTGTGTTCTCTCACTGAACCTGGGCTTGCTGTTTCAGCTAGGCCAGAGGCCGGAAACTTCAGCAACCCTTAACACACACAGCACTGGAGCTGGAGCTATGTCTTTTTACAAGGGTGCAGGGGATGAAACTCTAGTTGTCCTGTCTATACAGGAGGCCCTGTCCCTCACGGTGTCTTCTCCCTGGAACTGCCTTACCTTTAGCTGAATGTATAACCACAGAAAGCAAACTCAAATGGAGCTCTCAGAAAACTGGGAGCTGTATTCCACAGTGCAGAATGCATTCCACGCACTGTCCTCCAGGGAAGCAAGGGAAGAAATGTTGCTGTTCATCTCAAAGGCCAGTGTGAGGATCAGGGGCTCAGAAAAGCATCTGCAGACACAAGCACACTGGCACAGCAGAAAATCTGACACTTAATAGGTAAGCAGCAAGGAAAGTCAGCTTCCATCAAACCTATACTCCTGTAAAGCTGAAGGAGTCAAAGGACCTAAGAAACACCAATCCAAGCAACACTTACTTCAGGAGTTAATGTGAGGCTGTATCATCATTCCAGTTTAACAAAGTCCAAAGAAAACGAGGATGAGCAGCAGACCAGCAATGCTGTGTGTCTTCCTGGATGTCATGGTGACAGAGAGCAATGTAAACATACGCAGGCTTCTGGGTATGTCTGCTACCTTGAGGCTCACTTTGAAAGACAACTAACACTGTGGTCACATTGGGCTTACTGTCATTAAGTGAAGGCTTCACCATGACAGTGGGTTCATTCTCCCCACAGAAGTAGATGATAAGGTGGCTCTGCTTTTTATGTTCTCCTCTCATGTGTCCATTAACCCTTCTGCTTCCCCACAGCTTTGATGCTGTAAGAGGGCCCTTACCAGTTACTAGAACCATCTTCTCAGCCTCCAGAACTATGGGAAATAAGGGGCATTTTGTTTTGTTTTTGTTTTTTCTATAAGTTACGAAGTATCAAGTACTCCCTTACAGCAACAGAAAAGTGCCTGCAGGATAAAGCTGAGGACCTGATGAAGCATCTGCCCCTACCACAGACCAGCAGGTAACTTACTTTCTTATGGGAAGTAAGATCATCAGCCATCACAGTGGCTGGTACACACATGTCTGTACTCACTCTGCACAGTGAACAAGAGAAAACCCATACATTAGTTACCTTCCTCACGGACACAGCCAAATATGTGAAAAGATGCAATTAAGAAGGGCTTCTTTGGCTCACAGGATGAAAGGGTATTGACCATCATGGCAGAGTTCATGGAAGTAGAAACGTGGCGAGGACCAGAAGGCAGAGAAGAGCAGACACTAATACTCAGCTTGGTTTCTCCGTCTTCCTTTTTTATTCATTTCAGGCCACCAGCCTCATTTCTGGTTCCACTTCCATTCAATTAGGGCTTCTCTCCTGGGTTAAACCTCTCTAAATATGTCTTCAAAGACATACATACATACATACATACATACATACATACATACATACATACAGGTACCTTCTAGGTGATTCCAAACATAGTCTGCTTGACAATGAGGATTAACCATGTCACCCAGGAATATCACAAAAGGAAACAGACAGAATTAACTCCAAAACAGACAAAGCACCAGTCTATGAAAGTATCACTTGCCAGAGTGAAAGACTTAGAAACCCATCCAAGAAATAACAAGAAGTCTAAAATATTTAATTGACTGTTGAAAAATGATTATGGAGACATGGCTTTGACAAAAAAAAAATATAGTGAGTTATATACTGGAAAAAATTTGCAGTTAAATATTTGGAAAACAATGTAGTTTTGGGAAGACTCAGATTCTCAATACATTGTCTTATTAAAGGTTCTGAGGGTCCAATCATTAGAAAAAAGAAAAAGAACGTGTGATGATTGGGGTTATGGACCAGTAGGTAAATGTGCTTGCTCTGCATTCATGAGAACCTGAGTTCAAGTCCCAATACCCACATAAAAACCCTGGCACAGATACACGTGCCTGTAACCCCAGCACTGGGGAGAGAGACCAGTGGATCACCACAACTCCATGGCCAGCTTAACTTCAGGAAGAGAAACCCTGCCTGGTAGCAGTAAGGCAGATAACAGAGGAAGATACCCTAAATCCTGCTCATAGGCACAAGTACCTGCATACTCCATGTATCCAACACACACACACACACACACACACACACACACACACACACACACACACGAGGGGGGAGGAAGAGAGAGAGGGAGATAGTGAGGGAGAGGGAGACAGAGAGAGAAAGGCCATTTGATGGTATTCAGTTATCTCCAAGTTAATTCTTAATTGGCATCTACTTAGAACCATAGGATTAGATCCCCACTTTGGGAAATGCCAAACTCTGCAAAAAATGCAAGTACACACTTGAGGGAACTGGCACTGAACTTTTGCATAAAAGGCCTTCTGGGAATCAGTGTTTCACACTTTCTTTCCCAGTCAATCCTGCTTTCTGAGATTTGGTGCACTAAAACACAGGCAGGATAAAGTTGGCCCAAACCCCAGGCCTTGCCCATGATGCCAATGAAACTTCAGCTCAGTTCTAGGTGCTCACTGCCCAGTGGGAACTTCTTCCCCTCTGTCCCCTGACTTCCCATAGTGTCTGCCAACCTCGGGCACTACATGGAGGCTAAGGAGCTGATGATGAAGATGGCATGTGCCAAGCCCCACCTCTTCAGGACCCTACTCCAAGTCCATAAGCAGAAGCTCACCCACTTCCCTCAGTCCAGGAGCAACAGCTGCTTTTGAATCCATGGCCCATTCAGAAGTCCACCATTTTGTTTTTCTTAACCTAGCCCTTCAATATTTCGTTCATCTATTCCTTATGCTAATTTTTCTCCATAGCAGAAACGCATGTGGCTTCTATAGTTCTAACTGGGTTCAAATGACAAACGCAGGACCAAGTAGGAAAATATGAATATAAAAATCTGTAAGTTGTTTCCATTTTGTACATTCTTACCTGTAACTATACTTTAAATATTTATAGAGTTTAGAATAGCAGCTTGTGGGACAGATGCTTGTTTTGTTTGTTGACCAGGACTCAGTGCCAGCAGTTGACCACACACACACACACACACACACACACACACATATCAGTAGTAATTTCCATGAATGACTGGCATGTGTCAAGGAACAAACGAAGGAGGATTAGCACTCAAATCTTCTCACTGCTCTAACAAAATGTCTGGCAAACAACAGAAAAGGAGGTAGGGGTCAGCCTGCTCCGTTCCTGAGGCTTTCCTCCATCGTGAAAGGCAGAGTGTGGAGAGCACAGCCAGTCACATCATCAGGCAGGAAGCAGAAAGGGAATGAATTCACCTCCGACTCCCAGGCTCTCCCCACATCCCACCGTATTCTATCCTAGACCCATGAGATAGGATGTCCCACATTCAGAGTGCCTTCTCCTGTTGGCACTCTCTGAAAAGGCTCTCAAAGACAGTGTAGGTGAGCTCCAGAGACTTAATCCAGTCAAGTTGAAAATCAAGATTAACCTTATGATACACATGGTAAGTAATGCAGGGTAATTAGATGACTGACCAGAAGGACTTAAACAATCAAAGAAGCTGGCCTGATTCCCATCAGAGAGAAAGGAACCTAGCAGGCAGGGCTTTGTGGTAAGTGGCTACGTAAAACATGGAGGAGGGGCAGATGGCCAGTGGCTACCTCTCAGTGGAGGTTGGATGGGGAGCCACAACCAAAGAGAGGTTCTGAGGTTTGCTGTTGATTAGGTATGCCTTTACATTTTCCTGGAAACCTTCATTATTGTCTACTGTGTGTCTCTGTAGTGCAGTGGTTCTCAACCTTCCTGATACTGCGACCCTTGATCCCTAGTCATAGAATTATTTTGTTGCTACATCATAACTGTAATTTTGCTAATGTTATGAATCACAATGTAAATATCTGATACACAGGATATCTGATATATGATCCCCATAGGTGTCTTGACCCACAGGATGAAAGGAACCACTGCTATAGATGTCAGTGCTTTGTGATAAATAAGTGTCAAGGTCTACCCTGAGTTAAACATCAGCAAAAACATACATGAAGTGTAGAACTTTCTGACGCTAAATTCATGTTGTTCTCCCACAATTTCCCATCTCTCTGATACCAACCACCTGTCTCAGAATCCTATTTTTCAGCTATGACTGAACTCAATCCCCACATAACAGATAGGTGGTAGACATGAGCTTCCAACTAACTGACTCTGTAGACATGGCAGACCCCACCTCCCTTAAACTGTCTCAAGGTCCTCAAAGGGTAGTAGCCTCATCAACACAAACCAACTCAAATAAGTCTGAAAGGGGCGCAATAAAGGTGATCCTATAACTTAGAAAATACAAATTCTTAGGGCTTTAGAAGGTCTGGGCAGGAACCTGGAACACATACAACTGGAACACACACATACTAGATAGATAGATAGATAGATAGATAGATAGATAGATAGATAGATAGATAGA